>NC_090920.1:1033760-1068540 GCF_040956055.1 Brachionichthys hirsutus | reverse complement strand
ACCAAGTACCAGCTGCTGCTCAAAGTCGGTTGCGTTTCATTACCGAAGAAAAGGTTGCACGACGTTGGGGGGGATAACCGAGGGTCTGCCTGTTCGCAGGAGCTGCTGGCGTGTTGCGAGGAGGGCAAAGGCGAGATCAAAGAAGGCCTGGACGTCATGCTGAGTGTCCCCAAGAGAGCAAACGATGCTATGCATGTTAGCATGCTGGAAGGTACGACGTGAAATACTCGTCACGCATCCCGGAAAAGATGAGCGAAATGAAACCCCCCCCGACCTCGCCGTGTCGCCAGGTCTGGAGGAGGGTCTGGAGGTGCAGGGGGAGCTCCTCCTCCAGGACTCCTTCCTGGTTTGGGAGCCGAAGTCCCTGATCAGAAAGGGGCGGGACCGACACCTGTTCCTGTTTGAGCTGTCCCTCATCTTCAGCAAGGAGATCAAAGATTCGTCCGGGCGGACCAAATACCTCTACAAGAGCAGGCTGAGGGTAAGACGCGTTCAGGAAGTAGGGGCGGGTCTTCAGACGCCTTTTCCTGTCTCACGCTCGGGTCACGTGACGCCTTTTCCTGTCTCACGCTCGGGTCACGTGACGCCTTTTCCTGTCTCACGCTCGTGTCACGTGACGCCTTCAGACCTCAGAGCTCGGCGTGACGGAGCACATCGAGGGGGATCCCTGCAAGTTCGCTCTGTGGGTTGGACGAACGCCGACGTCCGACAACAAAACAGTCCTGAAGGTATCTGTGACCCCGCCCCCCCACCCCCCGACGCCGGTAACACCCATCTAGTGAAACTTCCCTGATCCGCCCCCTCCCCAGGCGTCATCGTTGGAGCTGAAGCAGGAGTGGGTCCGCAGCATTCGGCAGGTGATTCAGGAGAGGCGGGGCCACCTGCGGGGGGCGCTGCGGGAGCCCATCCCCCTCCCCAAGACGCCAAACCCCACCCTGGGGCGCCAGCGTAGCATCAGTCGCAGGTCAGCGCAGATTACACAAGTAAAAAGTAACCGTCCCAAAAACACTGCAGTATAAAAATGCCCATACACTTTTGGCCACGCCCCTCGTGTGACATCAATAAGCGTGGAAAAAGTGAGCGGCCCGTCTGTCTGTGCCTCTCAGGGACACGAGCGAGGACGCTGACAGTCTGGGGGACGCCAGCAGCCAGCCGGACACCGTGTCCATCGCCTCGAGGACGTCTCAGAACACGGCAGACAGCGACAAGGTACACAACCCCCCCCCACACACACACACACACTGTATCCAGAGGGGTGTGTCGTACGGTCTCGTGACCTCAGCGCTGGCTGCAGCTGTGTGAGGGAGTTTCCTCCATTCTTCTTCAGACTCTCGCTCTCTCCTCTGCTCTCCTGACGAGGTACGTTTGATTTTGGGTTTTTTTTGTTTGCTTTTTTTTGTCCTGTAGCTGCTGCTGTTTCGTCCGGGGGTCATTGCTTTGCTCCGTGACCTCTGACCCTTGAATTCCACCGAGTTGTTTGGGCATAATGAGATTGAAATTGGAGCTTGCTGTATGTCGGTGCTTTATTACGGTAATAAACCCTGATTGGCGGTGTAATAACAGGCTAATAGCAAGTTGTGGAGGTCGACCCCTTCGTGGTGTCGCCGAGCATGAATTTAAAGCTAATCTGTGAACTGGGCGTGTTTCTATTCAACACGTGTGTGATGCTCGCTGGGCTGAGCAGCTGCTCACATCTGGGCTCAATCTGGCCCGGGAACACACCCCCCCCCCTGCTGTGATTGGTCGGAGCCTCGATTTACAAACTGCTGCAGGAAAATTGAATTAATCCGGTCTCGAATTAGAACCCGGACATAATGGCCTCTTTTATTCCGTTGTTTTATTTCGTACCATCATCTTAAAAGATAAACACGAACGAGCTGATCTGTCCTCGTCTTATTGACGCTTCTCATTCGCTCGCTGTGATTTTATCGTTTATCGTGTTTCCACTTTATGACGTCCCACGTCCCCAGCTGTCAGGGGGCTGCGAGCTAGTGGTGGTCCTGTTGGACTTCTCCCCCGGGGGGCCCGGCGAGCTCAGCGTGCGCTGCGGCCAGACGGTGGAGCTGGTGGAGCGCTCGGCCGAACGGCCCGGGTGGGGTTTGGTCAGAACGACGGATCAAACGCCCCAGCAGGTGATCGATCTAAATTGTTAGAAATGAAAACCAACATTCCTAAAAAAACGGGAACTCACCGCTCTGCCGACCCCCCCCCCCCCCACAGGAGGGCTTGCTGCCGATGAGCGCCCTCTGCCTGTCACACTCACACAGTGCAACCGACATGGAGGGGCTGGTCCCGGCTTCCACCGCCACATCCTCGACGTGCACCACCACCTCCTCCTCCTCCTCCTGCAACTCCTCCACCACCACCACCACCACCACCTCCTCCTCCTCCTCCTCCTCCTCCTCCAACAGCTGCAACTCGAGCTCCACTTTAAGCGCTGGGAAGGGTGAGTACCGGGAAGACTTTAAACATCCTCAGCAGCGGGTTCACGGCTCAAAAAATAAAGCCCGTGTTTGACTCGTTTGGTTTTATTGGACTTTTTTTTTTTTTTACAGTTTTTTTATTTATTTATTTACGGGTTATTTATTTTTTACATTCATTTCTTGTCCACACTATACATGTTACAGGATTTTAATTTGTTCTACATTATTATACAAGTTAAAGTTTTCCGGTATTTTTAGATGTTTTCATTTTCGCCACTTTAAGTTAATATTTATACACTCGGCAGCCTTTCATGTTATCGTCTTCTGTTATTTCATGAACTTAGTGAATCAATTCTTATAGGTTAGCCACTCCCCCCACTCTGTCTAGCCCCGCCCCCCCCCCCCCAGCTCCACCTCCTCCAGCCTCTGACAGGAGTTTCTCAGCCTGCTGCTTCTCAGGGCTGCGGAGGGACAAACGCTCCGCGTCTTCATGTCACGTCTCGTTTTTGCTTTCCTCCCGAACGGGCCGACGTTAGAGAATGCGTCGAGGCCGAGGGACCCGCTGGGATTGGTCCTCCGTGTGGGACTGGATCGTTAAACAGGGACGGGGCGAGCAAGGTGGGTCGAGAGGCGAAGGGAAGGCGGCCGCCGGCGACAGAACGAGCGTCGGGTTGTTACAGGAGCCTAATGGTTATGTGAGAACGCCACCAGTGTGTGTGGGAATATCGTGGCGAACAGGACGTGCAGGTTTTTTTTTTAATCCGTCATACGTGCCACGCCCGCTCACAGTGCACCGCAAAGCGTATTATTCCATGACCTCTCACCCTCTGGCAGCGTCTCTTCCGATTAAGTTATACCAGCAGTGTAAGAATACGTTGTAGTCCTGCATTTCAAAATGTATTTGAGTACATCAGTAATACTAGCAAAGTTGTAAAACTCTTTTAAACTCGCATGAGATCAATCTGATTTCCCCTGGAGACGTGATTGCACTGCGCGAGCGTCCTTCCCGAGTGCTTAATTGCTTTCCGCCTCATGTTTACACGCCTTTGGGCTCAGGCGGTTCCGGGTTCCACTCCTGCAGTCGGACTTTCTGTTTCTCTCTCTCTCTGCAGAATCCAATCTGTTCGCCTCTGACGGCTCGGGGCTCCAGAATCAGACCGGCCAAAGTGAGACGATAATCATCAGTAGATTTTACTCACCGTGAACGCATCGTCACGCCGTCCACGCCCTCCTTGTCTCCTTCGCCTATAGGTGCCACCTCCCCAACAGTGTTTGGCGTAAGCGGGGCTCCGGGGGCCCCCGCTGGCTCTCCGGGGCCGAAACGCGGCGTCTCTGCAACAGGAAACACCTTAAAGGTAAGAACCGGCGGCACAGAAGCAGGTCAGGGTGAAGAGGCCACGCCTCAAAGGTGTGTTTGATCGCAGCGCTGGCTCACCAGTCCCGTCCGAAGGCTGAGTCAGGGAAAAGCCGACCAGAAGAAGCCTCCAATCAGAGCCAGGAGACGGGAGAACAGGGCGGAGCCGACCGCGCCGCCAACGGGCAACGCTCAGACGGTACACACGCACACACACACACGCACACACACACACACGCGCACGCACGGACACACACAGGATGATCACGCAAAAGATGGAGGAGTAGTTTGCGTTTCTGCAGAAGGTGAGAAAGGAGGAGGCGGCACAGAGTGGAGGGGAGGAGGAGCCTGAGGAAGAAAGCCACACCCCCTTACCGCCTCCCATGCAGATCATCAACGACCCAAACAACCCGGAGGTAAAAAAAATAATATCTGTAATTAGAATTCCCACAGATTATTATAAAATATATATATTCTGGTTTTATTATCTTAAAGGTTAGCTAGACTAGCGTGAAGCTAATATGCAGGATAAAGACGCGTTTCTTTGTCTCTCCCTTCAGGCCATGGACTCAGATCAAGGCTCCAACGAGTCGGACACCGAGCAGAGAAATAAAGCACTGAGAGGACGAATGTAAGACACCACCGTCCTAAAGACGGGACGGTCCGTGCGAATATCAAAGGACTTCCAGTGAACCTTTGGTCCGTGTGTGCAGGTTTGTGGTTAATGAGATGATCCAATCGGAGAAGGACTACGTGAAGGACCTGGGCGTGATTGCGGAGGTGAGTCCGGAGGCCCGTGCGAGTTTTCGATCGATCCGATCAAAGGCTTCGGAGGTCAAACGATGACGGGGGACGTCTGCGTCCATCAGGGCTTCATGTCCAGGCTGGAGGTCAGAGGGATTCCGGAAGACATGAGAGGAAAGGACAAGATCGTCTTCGGCAACATCCAACAGATCTACGACTGGCACCGCGAGTCAGTCGCGCGCGCACGCACACACACACACACACACACACACACACACACACACACACTGCCGCTGCTGCTCACCTCACACGCCGTTTCATTCCAGCTTCTTCCTGGTGGAGTTGGAACGCTGCGTTCAGAATCACGACCTGCTGGCCGACCTCTTCATCAGACACGTGAGCCGTTAGCGATGACTCAAAATGACCACGAGTCGATGCAGGAAATACCAACAGGCCATTTTAAACGGACGCTTGTGTGTGTGTGTGTGCGTGCGTGCCACAGGAGCGGCGTCTTCACATGTACGTGGTTTACTGTCAGAACAAGCCGAGGTCAGAGTTCATCGTCATCGAGTACGAGAACTTCTTCGAGGTGACGCATCGCTTCGACTCGTCTCCTTTCACGATGCGTTATTTTAACTTCCCAGCGACCCCCCCCCCCCCCGACAAAGCTCAGAATTCCTTTCTCCGTCCGCCTCCAGGAGATCCAGCACGAGATCAGCTGCAGGATGTCGATCAGTGATTATCTGATCAAACCCATCCAGAGGATCACCAAGTACCAGCTGCTGCTAAAGGTCGAGCTAACGCGGGTTAACATGCGACCCCTCGAGCCCTGGCGACACAAACATCAAACGTCTTCATCCCCTTTTTTTCCCCCCCCCGCAGGATTTTCTCAAATATACGTCCAAAGCAGGACTCGACTGTGAAGAGATGGAGGTGAGTTGGGTTCAGGTGTGCGTCTCCTGGCGTCTTTTTTTAAAAACCGCAGCAAATAAAGCGTCAAGTTTTGCGGATTGAAATACCTCCGCTGCCTCTGGGGGGCAGCGAAGGGCGCTCGCGGCTGAGACTACTTCAGCTCACGGGGCTTTTAAGGCAGCAGTTCGATGGCAAGAGGCTGGCGTTGTCATGGTGACGGCGATGTCGAGCGGTTTACGTAGCACGGCGGCGCCGAAACGATAAGATTTAACCGCTTTCCGTTTCCCGAACAGAAAGCGGTGGAGCTGATGTCGCTGGTGCCGAAGCGCTGCAACGACATGATGAACCTGGGGCGCCTGCAGGGATACGAGGTGCACCTGTCTGAAACAGAAACAGAGTCCCCGCCCCCGCCCCCGCCACTCGAGTCGCTCACCTGTCCTTCCGTCCTCGACCTCCAGGGGAAGCTGATGTCTCAGGGGAAGCTCCTGCAGCAGGAGACCTTCTGCGTTTGGGAGCAGGACGGCGGCGTCCTGTCTCGCAGCAAGGAGCGCAGGGTCTTCCTGTTCGAGCACGTCGCCATTTTCAGCGAGCTGCTGCGCAAAGGTTCCAACAACCCGGGGTACCAGTTCAAGAGCAGCATCAAGGTCAGGCGAGCGCGCGGGCGGGCGGGCGGACGTCGGGCGGGTTTACTCCGGGAGTAACGGTCCTTGGCGTTCCATCAGGTGAGCTACCTGGCGATGCAGGACAACGTGGACGGAGACCCCTGTAAGTTTGTGCTGTGGTCCCGCGGCTCGGCGGAGCGCTTCACGCTGCAGGCGTCCTCCCCCAGCATCAAGACGACCTGGGTGGAGACCGTCGCCACCCTGCTGGACGCCCAG
This sequence comes from Brachionichthys hirsutus, assembly GCF_040956055.1. Taxonomy (NCBI): domain Eukaryota; kingdom Metazoa; phylum Chordata; class Actinopteri; order Lophiiformes; family Brachionichthyidae; genus Brachionichthys; species Brachionichthys hirsutus. Next base: position 1,062,229 of record NC_090920.1, on the reverse strand, counting down.
AACAACTTCCTGTCAGGTGAGCGTGCGTTCATACTCACTAAATCGTTTCATGAAGCCCCCCCCCCCCACCCCCTGATCCCGGTTCCGTGTCCGCAGCGCTTCAGTCGCCCATCGAGTACCAGAGGAAGGAGGGAGGATTCTCTGTGAACCGCCCTCTGTCGTCAGGGCGACCGCCTTCAGTCCCACCAACGCCCAATGGCCACGCCCCCCGGCCTCGTCTCGACAGCGAGCAGGAGGACCAGGTTCGGATCCCTCCTCCTTTATCTTAATTCCCGGACAAGCGACGAGTTTTGGTGACCTCTGACCCCCCCCCCCCTCAGGAGCTGGTGCAGGTGCTGCAGGACTTCGCGGCGGTGCGGGAGGACGAGATCTCCGTGTTTCGGGGGGAGAAGGTTCAGATCCTGGCGTCCAACCAGCAGGGTCAGAGTCTGGTGTACCGACCGGCCAACAGCGACTCGCCGGCCGCCGAGGGCTGGGTGCCGCGTAGCGTGCTCAGAACACACTGACACGCCCGGAAACACGCCCGACAGCCGGGTCCGGTTTAGCCCGACGACACACACACCGACCTACAGTACTGCAAGCTAACAGGGCTAAAGGCGCGTTGGGCCGCCCCGCGGGAGGCGGAGCCTTACGACGTTTGTCCGCTGGGATTCAGTTCTAAAAGGTCCGACCGTCCCGAAGGCGTTTCCTAACACACTTTAAGCCCTGATTATCTACCAGTATTAAAGGGTTAAACGCACGCGCGCATGCGCAGCGGCTACTGTTAATATCCTCCCTACTTCCTACTTCCTGGTGCTTCAACATTCACCCGCCTGTCTTCGCCTCGTCCAATCAGACGACGCCGTCAGGTTGGCCTCCAGTTTACTGCCCAGAGCAACCGATCACATTCTGATGACAGCGTGTACACACCACCATCATCATCATCACCACCACCAACAACAGACTGTGATTCCAGGAAACAATAGTTGCCTAGCAACAACAGACAATTGTCAAAAAGAAAAAAAACATTAAAAAAGGTTCCTGGAAGAGAAGAGGTGAGAAGACCCGACAGCCAATCAGAACTGAGCTCTCCGTGTGTCATCCTGTTAATAGTGTGTATAAAACGGACTGAGGACACACACTCCACACACACACACACACACACACACACACAACACCGCAATGATAAAGATGAATAATTAAGATAATTAAGAATTATAGAATCTGTTTTTCACCTGAATAGAAAAGAACCGTTTGTCATATTAAATGTTTGTGTGTCAGAGAGGCGTGTGTGTGTGTGTTAGCGACGCCGTCCTGTGTGTGTGTGTGTGCGTCTTTGACTGTGTGTGAGTGTGTTTTTTCCCCCACGGACAGTGTAGCGTCGCCGTGTGTTTGTGGTGACACCCGTCCTTTTTAGTCAACGAGAGCTGCCCCCCCCCTCTGGCTATGCATTTCTTGTTTCTGTACATAGACCAGACCTCCACAACCCCCCTCTCTCTCTACATCTTAGTCTCTCTCTCTTTCTGGTTTCTCTGGTGCCATTCTCAGACAACACCCCGGTCCTTAAGGAGCTACAGGAGGGAATGTCAGGAAGTAGTGCACGACAGGAGGGGATGTCTGGAAGTAGTGCACGACAGGAGGGGATGTCAGGAAGTAGTGCACTACAGGAGGGGATATCAGGAAGTAGTGCTCTACAGGAAGGCATGTCAGGAAGTAGTGTTCTACAGGAGGGGATATCAGGAAGTAGTGCTCTACAGGAGGGGATGTCTGGAAGTAGTGCACGACAGGAGGGGATGTCAGGAAGTAGTGCTCTACAGGAGGGGATGTCTGGAAGTAGTGCACGACAGGAGGGGATGTCAGGAAGTAGTGCACTACAGGAGGGGATATCAGGAAGTAGTGCTCTACAGGAGGGGATGTCTGGAAGTAGTGCACGACAGGAGGGGATGTCAGGAAGTAGTGCACTACAGGAGGGGATATCAGGAAGTAGTGCTCTACAGGAGGGGATGTCAGGAAGTAGTGCACTACAGGAGGGGATATCAGGAAGTAGTGCTCTACAGGAAGGCATGTCAGGAAGTAGTGTTCTACAGGAGGGGATATCAGGAAGTAGTGCTCTACAGGAGGGGATATCAGGAAGTCGTGCACTGCCAAGGGTGTCGGCAGAAATAGCAGCCCTAGAAAGCGTCAGGCGGAACGCTGCAGACAGAGCAAACTCACAAAGTTGTGTTTTCGTTTTGTTAAAAGCAACACACACTGCAGCCGCAAGCCTGTTGCTTAAAACTATGCAGCTTCAGCTAAAACAATAATTTACTTTCATTTAGTAACAACACTGTAGGCCTGTCACCGTTATTACACAAGTACCTGGTCACTATTACCTGGACGAATCAAAATTATTTTGTGTAGTTGTTAGAATTCCTGCCATTTGTCTATAAAATCAGCTGGATGAAATAATGTCATATTTCCGTCACCGTTTCCTGTTGCGTTGCTCCTTTGCACGTTTGACGTGTGGTATAAACTCAGAGCGGGATAGAAGTTCTTTACTTGGAAAAGTAAAGGGATTATTTCATGAATTAAAAATAAATAAATGACAACTTTCAACATAAAAAAACACTCAGTCCACCTAAGAATGTGAAGGAAAGATGATTCTGGAAAAACATGTAATACTACACAAAAAAAAAAAAAGAAATCATGTAATTCAAAGATGACATGAATATTGACACCTCAAAAATGTAAACATGATAAAACACACATGAAACAGCAACTTTTATCCAACCGGCTTGCTGCACGGCCGAGGATCCGCCGCTGTGTGTTGCATTTAGTCGTTTCCTGCGGTGTTCATGTCATGTGGGAGTTATGAGTTCCTGACATGTAAATATTGTCCCCCGCACAACGAATGTCAAAATTAAAGGCTCTCATATTCCCACGCTGGCACTAAACAACACTGAAGTGCCTGAAGAAGCGCGGACGGACAAATATTTCCCATCCCACATCACATGAACACGGCATCGGTCAGAACGGCTCAATAACTGTCCTTTTGTCACAGATGGAAAATATTTTTTTGTCAACAATGTGACCGGGAATGCGAAAGGTGTAGAAAGCCAAGAAGCGTTTTATCTAAAAAAAAAAAAAAGAAAAAAGAAAAAGTCACTTGTGAACTTGGAGTGCACCAGAAGGGTTGTAGTGCACTACAAAGAGCACTAGAGGGTGCTATGATGAGTTGAGCATGCAACAAAGTGAACCAAGACTCCAATGAGCATTGTAAACGTTTCAGCTCCCTTATAGTGCTCTAAGCAGGGTCCGAGTTGAAAACAGCACACTATGGAAGGGCCCTGTGCCGGATTGTCGTGCACTATGGCAGGTTCAGGGTGGACGCGGTGCACGGCGGAGGGTGCAGGGTGCCGTTTGAGACCCAGCCTTGTTGCCAAAAGGCAAATACAACTAACCAATCAAACAGTGTTATCTGTACAGAACTAACAGCTGCTAACAGCTCTCTGTCGTCGTTTGTAATAAACTTCATTTTTCATCCAAAACTAGCCGGATTTTCTTTTTTTTTTTTTCTTTGCACGTCTTTGGAAGTTAGTTGGTGCGTGGCTTGCTGTTCGTCTAAAGGCAGTGCCGCTTCGGCGTCAGCGGCCCGACGGGCAAAGTGTTCGGGCACCGCGACCCGCAGACTGATAGCAGCAGCTGTAAAGCGGTAAACTCATTAACCAATTACAGTCAGGGATACAAGTCTGAAGGTCACACGCACGCCGAAGGTCAGACGCACGCCGGCCGAGACGCCTCGCAAATAAAACCAGAGCGGACGGAAACTAAAGAACCTTGAGATTGATCAGATTGACACGGCAACGGTGAATAATACTTCAAAGCCGCAGAATCAAAGACGATCCTTTTAAGTAACGTGAGAAAGTTGAGGCGCAATTTGTAATTGCTTTACGGCAGGAGATAAAGAGGAGATAACTTCCTGCTCCTTATCACAGTCGGGTTCAAAGGCGTGCACTTTATAGTCCCGTTAACATTTTAGAACAACTTTCGCAGGACTAATTGAGTGAGTTTACGCACTGGATGAGACGCATGCTTTTATTGTGAAAAGCAGCGAGGACTGAAGTCCACAGGGGTCCTGTTACATAAGCACACAAGTCTATTAAAACGCTCGGTTCGGAAGAGCGTCGCACACGACGGGACCGCGCGGGCTCCGTCAGATCGGCGACGGCGTCGTGAGCTGCAGCGGTGCATTCTGGGAAACAATGCATTCCATATTCGTCAGAAACGGACAGGAGACGCCAGAGCCGGTGACGGCGACGGTGACAGGCGAGTAAATTCAGGAGGACGCGGCTGTCCGTGGGGGGGGGGGGCGCTGCGGGACCGTGACGGGGCGTGTGACCTTTTGAACCGCAGGGTCCATCCCGTCGTGGCTGCGGGGCTCGCTGCTCAGGAACGGGCCGGGCCTTTTCTCCGTGGGCGCCACCGAGTACAACCACTGGTTTGACGGGATGTCGCTCATCCACAGCTTCACCTTCGCCAACGGTGAGACGGCGAGACGGACGCAGCCGAGCGGAGAGGCTGCGGGCGGCTCACACCGGGGGGGGGCGGGGGGGGGTTCCGATTGTCATTTCAGGCGAGGTGACTTACAGGAGCCGGTTCCTGAAGAGCGAAACCTACAAACGGAACACGAAGGCCGACCGGATCGTGGTCACCGAGTTCGGAACCATGTCCTACCCGGACCCCTGCGAGAACATCTTCTCCAGGTAGAGACCGGAGCGTCGGGACGAGTGGGGGGGGGGGGGGGGGGGGCGCCCTTCATTCCTCTCTCTCTCTCTCCCGCACTCTTTCAGGGCGTTCACACACCTCCGCAACATCGTCCCGGACTTCACCGACAACAACCTGATCAGCGTCATCCGCTACGGCCAGGATTACTACGCCTCCTCCGAGGTCAACTACATCAACCAGATCGATCCCGCCACCTTGGACACCGTGGGCAGGGTGCGTCGCCCCCCCCCCCCCTCCCCCCTCCGGTCTCTTTGCTGGGCTCCTCAAACCGATCCGTTTGTCCCCCCCCCCGCCCCGATTCTAGATGAACTACAGGAAGCACATCGCTCTGAACTTGGCGACGGCTCACCCTCATTACGACAAAGAGGGCAACACCTACAACATGGGCAGCGCCCTCATCGGCCTCGGCCGGCCGAAGTACGTCCTCTTCAAAGTCCCGGCGGACGCTTCGGGTAAAGCCCCCCCCCCCGCGTGGTGACCGGAGGGGAGCCGAGGCCCGGCGGCAGACGGCGACGCTAATCATCCTGCGCGGGTTTCATTCCAGAAGAGGCGCGGATGAAGGTGCAGCAGGTGTGTTCCATCCCGTCCCGCTCCGGTCTCTTCCCGAGCTACTTCCACAGCTTCGGCATGAGCGAGAACTACGTGGTGTTCGTGGAGCAGCCCTTCAGGCTGGACCTCGTCAAGCTGGCCACGGCCTACCTCAGGGGCGCCACCTGGGGAGCTGCCTTAAATTCGACGAGGACGACGCCGTGAGTCTCCCTCTTCACGCTAAAAGCCGCGCGGCTGCGGCTCTCACGCTTTTCTTTTCTTCTCCCGGGTTCGCTCCTTCCCCAGACCTGGTTTCACGTCATCGACAAAACGACGGGGAAGGCGACGCCCACCCGCTACTGCGCCGACGGCCTCGTGGCGTTCCACCACATCAACGCCTACGAGGACGACGGCCACTTGGTGTTCGACCTGATCTGCTACAGGGACGGCTCTCTGTACGACATGTTCTACGTCGACGCCATGAGGCGGGACGCCGGCGGCTTCGCCCGGTCCCGCGGGAGCGCCCCTCTGCCGGCGTCCCGGAGGTTCGTGCTGCCGCTCAACGTCAGCGAGGTAAACAGACGGACGACGCGACGCGTCGCGCTCGGGGGGGGGGGGGTTCCGCCGCGTCGACTTGAAAGAGTCCGTTGTCACGTCAGGAATGTCCTCGGGGAGCCAACTTGGTGACGCTGGGGGACACGAGCGCCGAGGCGGTGATGCGGGAGGACGGCTCCGTCTACTGCAGGCCCGACGTCCTGTTCGAAGGTTGGTCGTCGTTGCGTCACGGACCAAAAGGGGGCGCTTCATCCCGCTTCCGCTCACCGCTCTGATCCCTCCTCAGGCCTGGAGCTGCCGGGGATCAACTACAGCTTCAACGCCGCCAAGTACAGATACTTCTACGGCTCCAAGGTCGAGTGGACGACCTTCCCCAACAAGGTGAAGCGCTCGCAGCGGACGAGAGTCGGGCGCTCGCCGGAGCTCTCGTCAATTCTCTCCTCCCCCCCCCCGACAGATCGCCAAGTTCGACATCGCCACCCGGACCCACGTGGAGTGGCGCCAGGAGTCCTGTTACCCTTCGGAGCCGGTCTTCGTCTCGTCTCCGGGGGCAGTGGAGGAAGACGACGGTGAGTCCATCGCTCGCTCGTCCTACGCCGGGAGTCGAGCGTTGTCCCTTCTCCGTCCCGCAGGGGTGATCCTGTCGTCCGTCGTCTCCCCGGACCCGAACGTCTCTCCCTTCATGGTCGTCCTCGACGCCAGGACGCTGAAGGAAATCGGCCGAGCCACCATCCCGGTCCCGGTCCACATGGACCTCCATGGACTCTTCATCCCCGCCGCCGTCTGACCTTCCGTGACCTTCCGGTTTCACGCTGGACTCCGCCTTTATTTGAACTCAAAGCTTTTTCTTTTTCGCTTCCCGTTTTTCTCTGCATATTCAGGGAGGCAGAATTCCGAGCAGTTCGTCGCCGCCGCGTTCAGAACTCTCGGAAAAAGTCGAGACTGTGTTTCGTACTTTAGAAATCCGACAGTTGCCTTTCAAATCTGCAAATAAAATCAAGTTTAAAGTGATCAAGAGAATTTATTACATCAGCTGTTGCAGCAAAAACAGTTTAAAATCCCCCAGAGGCAACATCCTCTGTCCAACCGCCCCGTTTGCCCTCCAACATGGCCGACAAAGAACACAAGTCATCGCTTAAGTGTCTTTAAAGTGGACTCTTGTTGCTGCTTCAACAATTCCATGTTTGTGTGTGGGGGGGGGGGGGGGACGACAAACTTCTCTTTTCCTCCTCCCGCCCTGGCGCTGCTCAAAGATATCCCACAATGCACCAGTTTGGCTGCTCGCTGAAAGTTATTTAGCCTCAGTGTGGGGAAGACAGGGGGCGGAGCCTGGGCCAGGAAGCAGCAGCCCCAGAGCAGAGCACGAACACAATGTTGATGTTGAAGAACAGGCACGTTGGAATACTGAGTGTGTGTGTGTGTGTGTGTGTGTGTGTGTGTGTGTGAGTGTGTGTGGTGTGTGTGTGTGTGTCTATCACTGTTTACAACAGTGGAAAAAACAGTTTCTCACAGAAAAACATTGACTTTCTTTTTTTAGTCCATCCGTCATGGTCTCTTCATCGGGGGGGGGGGGGTACTCATCTGTGGGAGTGGGCGTGGCCGTTCTCGGGCTACTCAGATGATCTCGAACGTCTTCTTCAGTTCCATGACCAGCTGCCAGTCGCTTTTCTGCATCTCGTCTCTGAACCAGTTCTTCAGGGCGTCGATGGACGCCCGCGTGATCTGAAACAGATCGCCGTTACTGTCCTCGTCTCATTGGACGAAGCCAGGGAAGATCTGAATCCAAAAGGGGCGCGTCGTTCCAAACGCCCCGCCCTTCCTACTCTGTGGGCGTGCCCTCACCTTGCTGACGATGACGTCGGTGGCTTCAAAATGGCGGCCGTACATCTTGGGCGACTCCCCCGGAATGGGCTCTATCTTCACGCAGATCTCCTGGCCCTTCTTGGCGGAGTCGACCGACTTGTGGTTCACCTCGATGCTGGTCACCACGCCGATGTCCACGAACTGAGACGCGGGAACGGAGCCCAGCTGACACGCGTAGGAACGCGCACACACACACACACACACACACACACACACACACACACAGAGAGCGCGCCGTCAGCCTCGGCTGGGATCTGACGACGGCGTGTTCCAGACGCGGCGACGTACTGCAGGTCGTGCTCCAGCATGGTCGACGCCTTCATGACGTCCTTCTTGTGAACCGGGCCGATGTTGATACCGGCGTACTGCAGGGACACGAGAGAAACGTCAGCCGCGTCTCCGCTTTGATGTACGCCTCACATAGCAGCGTGTAGCAGTAGCATGTAGCACCCCCGAGGCTGTAGAGCGCCGCCCTACTTGAACTCGTCCTGCTTGGCCTTCTTGTAGTCCTCTCTGTACTTGGTGAAGGCGTCGAACAGATGGTAGATGATCTCGGCGGAGAAGATCCGAACGCCGAGGCTGTCGGCCATCTCCTGGCTCTCCCTCTCCACCTTCACATCGAAGGCCAGGATCACCGCGTACCTGCTCACTCACGCACAGACACACACACACACACACACACACACACACACACACACACACAGACACAGACACAGAGCGCGCCGTCAGCCTCGGCCCGCTGGGATCCGACGACGCCGTGTTGCAGACGCGGCGACGTACTGCAGGTCGTGCTCCAGCATGGTCGACGCCTTCATGACGTCCTTCTTGTGAACCGGGCCGATGTTGATACCGGCGTACTGCAGGGACACGAGAGAAACGTCAGCCGCGTCTCCGCTTTGATGTGTAGCAGTAGCATGTAGCATGTAGCATGCGGGCTGCCGGACGGGCCGGCTGGGACTCACGGGGACTTTCGACGTTCGGAGGAACTCCAGCAGCGCCTCCAGAGAGCCCAGCGTCGACGCCTGGACGTAAACGCCCTTCTCCTCCAGCTTGATGGAGCTGAGAGTCTGTTTCAGTTCCCGAATCAGTTCATCCTGGAAACCAGCACCAGTCATTGGACCGGGAGCCTCACACAACGCTGGCCATTCGCGTGTGCGTTACCTTCAGGACGGGGATCTCGTCCTCTTTGTGAGCCACCAGCAGGGGGAGCCCTGCCAGAGTCTTCTCCAGGTCCTTGCCCAGAATCTTCACCCCCTGAGACGTCGACACCTCCTTGTGCTTCTCGTACTGGTTCTGCTCAGATCGACCGATCAGTGGTCTCTTGGTGCTTTTATTTTGAAACACTCGCCGGCCGTTACCTTGACTCTGAGCTCCTTCAGAGGCGGCGGCAGCAGCAACCCTCTGATCTGCGTCACGATCGGTCCGTCCACGCCCGGGACAATGATGGTCTCTCCCTCCCGGAGACGGCCGTTAATCAGGATGACGTCGATCGTGGTTCCCATACCGGGAAGGGCTTTCACCTGAAGACGGGGAACCCGTCAGGAACCTTCACCCAGACCGAGGAGAACCCCCCCCCCACCCCCCTCACCTCCATCACTTGAGCTCGGAGCTCGTCGCAGTGCGCTAGCCGGCGCGCTAGCATGGTCTGGGTGAGCTCCACCAAAAGGCCGATCAGGTTGCCCATCCCGTCGCCGCTGTGGGCCGAGGTCGGAACCAACGACACGAAGGTGCGGGGGTCTTTGTTCTCAAAGAACAAGGCGGCGTTGAGACCCTGGGGGGGACAGAACGCCGTTGAAGGCGGCTTGCGGGGTTCGGGTTCTGATCCTGCGGAATCGCCCAAAGATCAAAGGTCAATAACGACACCTGCTGGGCGAACTCCACGATGACGGCCTTGGTCCGTTCGTCAAACTCGTCCTTCGTGTTCTTCTTCTGCTTCTTCAGGGTCGTCGCGACGTCGGTCTCCGGGCTCCTCTTCCAGTCGTACAGACGGTCGACCTGCCGACAGAAAGGCGGTCAGAGGGGGTGGGGGGGCGTCCCGGCGACGGAGACCCGGACCACCTTGTTGAGGGCGACGACGAAGGGGCACTTCTTCTCCTTCAGCAGGTTGATGGACTCGAGCGTCTGCGGCTCCAGGCCGTGCATGATGTCCACCACCAGGACGGCGATGTCGCACAGGGAGCTGCCCCGGTTCCTCAGGTTGCTGGGGGGGGGGAGGAGGAGGAGGAGGAGACGAGTCGGGACGCGAGCGTGACGTTACGGTCTCGTCGGCGTTCCCGCCGCGCTACCTGAAGGACTCGTGTCCCGGCGTGTCGATGATCAGCATGCCGGGGATCTTCAGGTCTTCCTTGTCGAACTGGAAAAACACAAACGGACCCCCCCCCCCCCCGTGAACCCGAGGCGGCGCGGAGCCCGACCGATCGCCACGCGAGTGGGCGCTCTCACGTTTTTGACCATCTTCGTCTGCTCTTCGATGGTCTCCCGCGGGACGTTCGTGGCGCCGATCTGCTGCGTGATCCCTCCGGCCTCGCCGTCCTGGACGTTCGTGTGCCGCAGCTACGAGGCGAACGAGACGAACGGTCGGTAACCCCCCGGACACCTGCCCCCCCCGCCCATCGGGGGGACGTTCACCTTGTCCAGGATCTTGGTCTTCCCCGTGTCCACGTGTCCGAGGACACAGACCACCGGCGCCCTCAGCCTGTCGACGTCGATGTTCTTCAGGTTCTCCGCTCGCCGTTTCTACGACAACACAGAGAACCGGTCAGTCCGAGCCGGAAATGAGAGGCTCCTCCCACCTCCTCTCACCTCGATCCTCCTCTTTGCTCGGTCGTACAGATGCTCCTCCTTCGTCCGGCCCTCGTCCTCGTCGCTCTCGCTGCTCTCCTCTTCGCTCTCCTTCCCCGCTTTTTTCTTCGGCTGAGCCGCGGCCGTCGCCACTTTCTCCACCTCCTCCTCACTCTCTTGTTCTTCCTCGTCTTCCTCTTCTTCTTCGTCCTCTTCCTCCTCCTCCTCTTCCTCGCTGCCCGGAGGACGTGGGGGGTCTTTTTTCTCCTCCTTCACTTCGATGTGGACTTTCTTCAACTCTGACACAAAGACAACGAATTCGGAAAACGAAACGACTCTTCGTCGGCGTCTGATTCCTAAACCGGCGGCGTCGCCGTGGAACTCGGGGGGGGGGGGGGGGGGCGGCTCACCTTTCTCCTCGTCGGTGGCGATGGCCTCCCAGTCGTCCACGGCGGCCTCGGGCTTCACCTCTGCGCCGACGAGAGGAACAGAAGAAGTCACATCTGCCGTCTTCCTCGCCGCGCCCCGTACCCGACCCCCCCCACCTGGCTCCGCCGCCGGGGTCTCGGCCTTGGTCTCCGCGACAACGGACTCCGGAGCTTCCGGCGCGGAAGGTGAGGTCACCTCTTTCGTTTCTTTGAGGGGGACGTCGAGATGATTTTAGACGCGTGGAGGAATCGCAGCTGAGGAAGAGGAGCAGCGGCGTGGTACCTTCAGGGGCCTGCGAGGCGGGCCTCTTCCTCCTCTTGTCTGCGTAGACCGGCTTCTTCTTTGGCGTCGAGTCTTTGGACGGCACTTCGACCCCTGATTTGCAGGATTGACAGGTTTTGCTCGTCCGGGTTCCCGGGCCGGGAGACGAAGGTCGGCACCTCACCCTGAGCCTGCAGCAGCTTGAGCGTCGCCTCGGCCCGCGCCCGCGCCTCCCGCTGGGACTTCGTCAGCCGCTTCCCCTCCTTCTTCAGGCGCTCTTTCCGCTCCTTCTCCTTCTGCCTCTTCTTCTCCTTGCGCTCCAGCTCCAGGCGCTCCTGATGGGCGGCAGGAAGAAGGTCAAAGGTCGTGGCAAGGGGATGATGGGAGACTGAAAGTAGAGGTCGTGTTGCACCTGCTCCTCTCTCTGCTTCTCCAGCTCCTCCAGCCTCTTCAGTTGCTCCTCCTCCTCCCTCTTGGCTCGCTCCTCCTCCTAGAAAAAGAAACATTGTGAGAACTCAGAGGCTCCCATCGTCACTCAATGACTGCATTTCCCAGAATGCCTCACCTCTTTCATTTTGGCAAGCGCTTCCTGCATGGCCTTCACTGTGGCCTTGCTGGGCCCCTTCTTCTTCTCCTCCTTCTTCTCCTTCTTGTCCTCCTTCTTCTTCTTGTCCTTCTTCTTCTTGTCGCTTTCGGCCTCGTCTGCGCAAAGACGCCGAATCAGAACGTAAAATAAAGTTCCATCAAAAGCAGGGACCGAAAGCGCCATCATACCCTCTGCTGCTGGCTCCGCCCCTTCCTGTACTTCCATCGCCGTTGGAGGGGGCGTGGCTTCTGCTGCCTTCTCTGACGCTTTGACGGCCTCACCGGCAGCATCCTTCTCCTTCTGCTTCTTCTGCTTCAGCCTCTCCTCCTCCTTCTTCTTCTTGTCCCTCTCCTTCTTCTCCGCCTTCTTCTGCGCCGTCGTCTTCATCTTAAGGCCGGCGCCCTCTCCCTCGTTCTGCTCGCCTTCGTCCTCGCTCTCCACCTTCGCCGCTTCCTTGCCTCTGGTCTTCTTTTTCTTCGTGTCCTTCCTGGATGACTCGTCTTCTCCCGACCCCTCGTCATCCCTCTCTCCACCTTCGTCCTCGTCTTCATCGGACACCGAAGGTTCCTTGGGTTCTTTCCTGACCTCTTTGGTCTTGAGGCCAGGGCGGGAGCTGCTGTCGTCGCCGTCGGAGTCGGAGGGAGGCGCGGCAGGAGCCGCCTGGAGACAAACACGCCGCGTCAGTACGGAAGCTCAGAGGGGACAAATGTCTCCCGTCGGGTTTTAGATGCGTCAACAGAACCTGGATTATTGTTCTGAACTTTGTGAGTACAAACTAGACAAATGGGAGGAATGATAACACATAAAGTTTTTATACAGATACTTTTTTTTCATTATTGACATTGGATCTCCACCTCTTTATTGTCTCTCTGGCCTCCGTTCTTGTCTTCGTTTAGCGGACCGTCATCACCCTGGTCATTCTCCGGGCCGGTTCCGCCCTTCTTCCCCTTCCTGGTCTTCTTCTTCTCTGGTTTCGGAGGCTCCACGATCCCCACTTCTTCCGCGGCGTCTCCTTTCTGCAGGAGGAGCAAGCGGAGTCGAGCGAAGGACGCTGTCCGTGAAACTTTATCGACAGCTATTCGTCTGAACGGGGAAGGCAAGATCGACCTTTACCTCCGGCCCCTTAGTCTCCAGAGACAACTCCTCCAACTCCTTCAGGATGTCCTCCTCGCTGCAGGAGGACAAAAACAAGCTCATCGGTTCCGCATTCACTTTAGCCCGTTAGCGCCACCTGCTGTTTATCTTCACATATCGTCGTGTATGAAGGACAGTGAGGGGCGAAAACAGAAGCAGATCAAGAGGGACGTACTCGAACTCGTCCTTCTTGGCTCCTTTCTTCGCCTTCTTCCCTTTCGGCGCCTTGGAGGCTCCGGCTCCCTCGATCTCCGCCGCCAGAGCGTCGATGTCTACTCCGTCGTCTTTGGCGCTGGAGACCGGCGAATCAGAACATTGGACAATAGTCATTTAGCTTTTAAACGGCACGGGGGGGGGGGGCACCGAGCTGGAGGACCCTCTGACCCAGGACAATACGAACAGACGAACCGCTGACTCTGCTCTTTCAGCCCCCCCCCCCCACATTCAGCAAAACGCAAATGTCCAGAAATGTCTGTCCTCCTCCTTGTGGGGACCAAAGACTTTGTTTGAGTGGAAAGAAAAGGCTACAAAATGCTGTTATATCAGGGGGGGAAATTATCTCTTTTTGTTTCGCACTTAATTACAAACAGTTGGTTAATGTTGTTTTTTTTCCCCAAGCGCGCACACAAATGGCTCATTTGGCTTATGGCTGCGTTATAAGCTGTCACTGGCGGACTTCCGGTGCGTAACGACGCGGCTAACACAGGCAGAGCGGCGGTTAGCGGCTAGCGGCTAGCGGGTCGTCATCACGAGAATGTAGCAGCTAGCTTCCCGTCCGAACGACGGGCAAACCGCTTCGGGTCCGTTTCCCTGGGGCTAGCGGTGGCAGTCAGAGAGCGGCTAGGCTAATTGAAACGCAAGCTAACCAAAAAAAAAAAGGGCTTAAGCTAACGGGGACGAGCCGGCAGCACCACGACCCCCCCCCCCCGCGGGCCGGGGTCAACCCACGTCTGCGCCGCCTCGCTTGACGTGTCCGTCCATCACCTGCGCAGGTTCAACTCACTCGTGGTTAGCATCGGCTAGCGCACTAGCCGCTAAGCTAACTCTGTCACCGGCGAGGAAAACGCTTTTTTAATGGCAGGAAGGTTCGCCCCTGACGGCTGCCTATGTTAAATAAAGAGACGCGTCATGGAGGAACGCGTCTTCCCCACCTGTCCTCCCCGGATTTCTTCTGTTTCTTCCCCATCCTGCCGTGGCGGTGCTCCGGTGCTCCGGTTCTCTCTCTCCGCTGGCTGATCACGTTAGACAAAGATCGCTTACGGAGAGGACAGAGAGAGGGCTCACTCCATTGATATTCTTCTTCAATTCCCTATCAGTGAATCCGATGACGTTTCCATAGAAACACACGATGGTAGGACTGATTCATAGTATGCGGTAAATAAACTATGGGAAATAACACTGCAACATGGAATGATAAACATTAAGACAAATGTAGATGTATACTTTAAGAAGTTCTATTAAAAATATTGCGAGCTTTTGCAGTCACATTTATGTGATTATGTAAAATCTCAAGTGCTAAATCAATATGAATACTTCAAAAACAATAAAATAATCTGTATTCGTGTGGAATCCGTTTCGGACACATTTATATGGAGCCGATCTGTACGCAATTTACGTTCTTGGTTCTACAAGATCACAAAAGAGTGAGACCTCTTCTTTTTCGTCTTCGCCAGAACTCCCAGCTCTCCGCGTGGCTCGAAACGGAAGTTGCGCATGCGCAGTACAAAACTATGTTGTACACAAGGTGAAGCAGCCACATTATATAGTATACAATGTATATGTATGCATATAATATATATAATATATACATATATGAATAAGTTAGGTTAAACTTCCAATAGCAAGCACTTTGTGGATTTGTAAGTGGACATTTTGTCAGCTTTATTTCAGCCAATCACAGACAACACGGCATCGCGCAGGTTCATCAGCCTATTCCGCGGCTCGCCGCTTTCAGCCCGCAGCAGTGTCGTGACGGTCGCAGCCGCTCTGTGCGGACAAAACCTCTCACCGACGAGCACGCCGCTCAGCTCGCCGCCCAGTCGCCGAGGAAGCCAGTCGGGAGGAACGTCCAGCTCGCAGCGGTCGATCACGCCATGCGTCACCTCCACGTGCAGCCGGGCAGAGCTGCGTGCAGACGAGCTATCGTCCCTCAGGTCCAAGACGGTTTGAACGCTGAATTTAGGCGTCTTGGCGAAGGTCCAGTCCCAGCTTCGCAGCTCCGCCGCCGCCCTGCCGAGTCCGGGAAACACCGACTCGTCAGCGGGGTCGACGGAGGTCGATGAAGCGCCGCAGCTAAACTCTGCGCATTTAAATTACAAAAAGATGACAGGAGATGAGATTAGAAACAACAATACAATATTTATACAGTACTGTGTATAAAACCCCATCAAAATACATCTATCAAGTAATTATTCTCATGCTGTAGTTGCACTTCTTCTCCAGCAGAGGGCCCCACTCACGACAGAGTACCTGCGCTGTACTGGCGCACCAGTGCGTCCAGCAGCTCCTCCCACTGCAGCGTGGGCGCGTGGTCCAGCAGGTTGGCGACAGGTGAGGGGACGCTAGGCGTGGCGTTGCTATGGATACCAGGGCAAGAGGGCCGCAGCACCGCGGACAGCGCGGAGCGGTCAGCAGAGTGCAGGAGAGTACAGTGATGGTAGGATGACTTCCTGCTCAGCCTGGACGCACTTCCTGGAAACAAAAAAACAAGACGTAGAAAAGATAAACACGCAAGCAGCCTCTTATTTGCTGTCTCGCTCTTTACCGGAGATCTTAAAGCGTCCGTTGAGTAAAATGTCAAATCTCTCAGTGGCCTGGACGTCCAGTTCCGGCCGGATCCGCCTCAGCGCCTCCGTGACGACCTTCAGGTTCCGCCGTCGGTCGTGCCCTTCCTTGGAGGCGAAGAAGGTGAGGTTGAGGTTCCCCAGATCGTGAAAGACAGCCCCACCCCCGCTCCGCCTTCGGGCCAGAGAGATCCCCGCGTTTCTCGTCGTCTTCAGGTCGCATTCGGTCCAGGGGTTCTGGAAGCGCCCGATGACGACGGCCGGCCGGTTCCTGCACAGCAGGAGGACGCCGCCGCGCCGCCGCAGGTCCACGTTGGCTTCGATCCAGTCCTCCAAGGCGAGGTTCTGGTACACGTCTGTGGACCGGGACCGCAGGACCAGACCTGCCTTTCTGCCGTCAGAGGACTTCAGCAGGTCGCCGATGGAGGTCGACGTGGTCCGAGACGGCGGTTGGCCGGTTTGACACGGGCAAACGGCCGGGCAGCCCCGTAAGAGCGACAAAGTCCTCCTGGTTTGTGACATCACGGCGCTGAATGAAGAAAAAAAAACACGTGATTACTTTATTTATTTTCATAATTACCTAAACATTTTGGCGCAACGACACTGACCCATCCTGAAGTGCTACAAGGACGCTGTCAGCAGCTGTTTCCGGGTGCAGGCCTGCCGGACATCCGGTTCTTGTCACTGAAAAGCAGATTCTTCACTTTCATTATTTCACTTCAACCAAATAGTAGTGAAAAAACATTTTAGAGATAAAAAAAAAAAAAGAGACGCGGTCTCTGACTGACCTGAATAAGCGGAGGACCGAGCACCGAAGGGACATGCTGTAAAATAACATTTCGGTCTGTATTTTCAAAATAAAGGTTACACGCGCGCCAAGATTTCTTTGTGTTGTTTATATGCAATATTCTATTGAATTTAATAAAATTGCGATACTAAAATACCATTTTAAGTAATGCATAGTTCTCATTTTATGCTATAATATCAATATTAAATTGTGTACATTGTTTGAAGAACGGACTGTATTTTATTCTGAAGTCCAAAATAGTTTCGATTGATTCATCTCCGGTGTGTCTCGCTTAACCTCGGTCCCTCATTTTAAAGGCTCCGTCATGTGCTACGATGTGTTTGACAAAGGTTCCTATCTGCTTTTTTCAATAATTACTGTCAGAAAAAAATGTACGGAAGACAAGAAATAAAAAATCAATACTAAAATACGACAATATGGGCAGGATTCATTAAATTTCAGTATATCAACGTTCTCAGCATTTTATAAATAAATGTCAAAAATTGAATGTAAAAAGAAAAGAAAAGCTGTCTTTTATTGTTAAATTAAAAAACACCCACAATGACACTCTTGCTCTATTCCTTAAAAATTCCCAAAACAGGTCCTAAATACAAAATAAACCAATATCAAGAGGCGCTGACTCCAGATCAGCGCCAACGGGACTCTCAAAGCAACAAATCACGTCTCTTATTAGCGTCCACATACTTATGGCCACGTGGCGCTGCCATTTGA
The DNA here is from genome assembly GCF_040956055.1 of Brachionichthys hirsutus. NCBI lineage: Eukaryota > Metazoa > Chordata > Actinopteri > Lophiiformes > Brachionichthyidae > Brachionichthys > Brachionichthys hirsutus. The sequence goes on along the minus strand of NC_090920.1, from coordinate 1,045,047 downwards.
AGTTGATGAGAAGGGCAGAGTCCCCGAGTCATTGATAAGGAATCGGTTATCAATCTACAATCAGGTCAACTTTACAACAGTGTTTGGAGCATGTGTTTGTTTGTTTTTTTCATCTCTCAAGGGTCAAAGGTCGCCAAAGATCACATGATCCAGCAGGAGCCAATGGCTGTGCACGATTGAGTGACACAAATCAGCCTGGAGATGAGGAGAAATCCAGATTGTTGTTTGAAAATAATCTGGTTTACGACTGCGTTTACACGGAGCCCGATGACATCACAGCCGCGCCATTTAAACCGAGCAGGATTCTGATTATCCTTAATAAAAGTATCTCCTGAGCCTCCTCTGGCAGCCTTAGATCATGTCTTCCAGCTTTCTTTTTTACCGGTGTTTGCATTTCAAGTTTTTCACGTTGACCCAGTTGCTCAGTGTTTTAGTCAAAGTGTTGATTCTGCAAAGCAAACAGCTGAGAACCCGTTCAGGAGGGAAACGTTAAACAGCCGCACAGAGTTCGCCTCTGGAGGTTCGTGAAAATGCAGAAATGTTTGTTTTCCGAGCGGACAGCCACCCCCGAACAATCCCCCCATTCTTCCTCTAATCCTGTTTTCGTGTCTTTCCGCCGAAGCTTCCTGTGTTCAAACAAGCTTGAGGCTGCTAATAATGTTTGACTCCTCCTCATCCAAAGGTCCTTCGGTCTGCACGAGGAGGAAAAAAAACAAAAAAAAAAACAGAAACACCGACAGACGACATGGAAGCGCAGGAAAAGGAGGGCGAGGCGGCTCCTCCGGCTGGCAAGAAGCAGCAGAAGACATCCAAGGAAGTGTTCTTCTCCGTCCTGCCGGATCAATACGAACCCCTGATTGAGGAGGTGGACGAGCGAGAGGAGGCGCCGGAGGAGAGGAGGAAGAGGAAGGAGGAGAGGAAGAGGAAGAAGAAGCAGAAGTATAAGAAGTATAGGAAGGTAAGAAGAAGGGAATGAAAACTGCTTTGAGACGACCCTGAACCTCCCGGCTGGAGTTTCCTTCCCCGCGTTCTCCGAACGGCGGCTGAATCCGGATCACACGACGCGATCGGGACGCCGTGACTCGGGGACGATTCGTGAACTTGTCTCCGTGCCCGTTTTTTTTCTGTCTCACAGAACCTGGGGAAGGCGCTTCGCTTCAGCTGGAGCTGCCTGCTGGCTGGCTTTCAGAGCATGACCTCAGCTTATTCCTCACCTTCCGCTGTTGTTTCCATGGTGATAACAGAAGTTCACAGAGCCAAGGACCGCAAAGCATGATGGGACTCGGACTAATCCTGAGAGGCCCTCTAGTCCCAAACAACCTCCGCTGCCCTGTTTGACCTGGTCTTCCAAGAGGTCATCTGAAGTTGGACCAACATCGGGATTTGATCCTTTATTCCATTTTGTGTCAGAACAACGTCGCTCGTTCTAAACCCACAAATGTATGTTACATGTTTCTGAATAAAGTTGTGTCGACATTTAAATCTTCTGCATTGTGAGGGCTGGTCCTTGCTAGCCCCCCCCCCCCAATTCTCTACAGTAATTCGATGCTGCCAAGTCCAGCTGGGAAAGGAAATCTCATGAAGCCGGTCAGCACGAAGAGCCCTAAAGTCTCCTTACTCTGGACCGGATCAAGCCCGGTGGACAGACGCCGGCGCCGACTGAGGACGTCTCCTCTTCCTCCAGACTCAGGGACGGAGGAAGAGGACTAGATGTCCAAATTAAAAAGGCACAATCGACTTTCAAGAGGACGTCGGACCACTTCCTTCTCTGTTGTCCAGGTGAGACGCTTCTAGTAAAAAAAAAAAAACCTGTAATACGCGATCCGGCCTGCAGATGTCGACAGAAACGCGCGGTAAAAATAATCCTGACTTACAAGGCAAATAAGGCGGAGACGGAAGGTCCAGATGAAAGTTCACTTTTAAACTCGAGCCTTGTTTGTGTCCGTCTTCCTGCCACGCAGAGGAAGGACGTCCCGGCGGTGCGGCTCCAACCCGAGGCGTCTCCGGAGAGGAAGGTCACGGAAGGTCGCGGCGATGTCTCCGCTGCAGCTGTCCGCCTACTGGCGTCTCTCGCTCTGCATCTTCTTCAGCGCTTTTTTCTATTTCGTTGACATCTTCGCCGCCGCCATCATTGCGTCCACGTGTCGCCATGGCAACTCCACTCGGAACGGAACGTCGAGGCCGAGCGTGGAAAGAAACCACTCGTGGCACAAGGAAGGCGAAGAGGAGGGTGGGGGCGACGATGACGTAAGTGACGAGCAGTTTGGACACTAATTCAGATTCGTCGCCCTTTGGTGCATTCGGGGTTAATATTTAACATAAAGTTTTTAATGTTTTAAATTCAAGGTGCCACAGTTTGGTCATTTAGAGCTTTGAGGTTTCAGGTTAATGTGGCAAACCTTTATTTAGAATCTGCTGACCTCTGCCTGACCTGACGGACGGCTGCAGGTCAAAGGTCACTCTTTATTCGCGTCTCTAACCCGTGCTGCCCAGAAGCCGACAGATACGGAGACAAACAGTCAAAGACAAAGAGCGTCACGAGAGCCAGATAAGAACAAAGGAAAGGATCGACGTTAACCCCCCCCCCCGCCCCCCCCCCCCCCCCCGCCTCTGTCGTTGTCCGTGTCAGCCGGCGTGCGGCTGGACCGGCCTGGTGCCGTACGGCCAGACGCTCTTCATGGTCGGGATGCTGCTGGGGTCGCTGGTGGGAGGAGCCATATCGGACCGGTACCGACCCACACATCGCTTGATCTGGGGACTCCGGTTATGTGCCACCGCGCTGCATTGTGCGTGTGTGTGTGTGTGTGTGTGTGTGTGTGTGTGTGTGTGTGTGTGTGTGTGTGTGCGTGTGTGTTTGCAGATACGGGAAGCGCCCGCTGATGCTGGTTTGCGTTTTCCTGGGCGCCGCGTCCGGTCTGGTGCCGGCTCTTCTTCCTCAGCCGGTCCTCTTCCTCGTCGTCCGCTGCCTGATGGGAATCTGCTGCTGCTGCGTCAACATGTGCGCCTTCTCTCTGGGTGATTCCCCACACGCACACGCACACGCACACACACACACGCACACACACACACACGCACACGTGGCGTGCCCGGCAGGACGACGTCGCTGTTCTCTGTGTGCTTGCAGCCGTGGAATGGACGCCGACCCCCGCCCGACTCTGGCCTCCGGCCTTCCTGCCCTTCTGCTTCAGCCTGGGGATGATGTTCGCCGCCCTGCTGGCCTGGCTGAGCCCCACCGTCAGGTGGCTGCACCTGAGCCTGGCCCTGCCCCAGGTCACCTGTTTGCCCCTCTTTGTGTAGGACCCCCCCCCCCCCCCCCCTCCCGGTCCGAACGTGTCGCTTCAGTTCTGCAGTAAAAACCCTTCAGGTTCTCTCTCTCTCTCTCTCTCTCTCTCTCTCTTTTCAGTTCAATCCCAGAATCTCCCAGCTGGTTGCTGGCGAAGAGGCGGATGCATGTTCTGGACCGTTACCGCGGCAACAGCGCTGAAGATAAGCGTCATTTGGACCTTGTAAATAAACGGTTTCAGATGTTTCCAGTAACGCCGAGCATCAAAGGATGTCGTCACCGTTGTGTATAAGTGTGTGTGTTTGTGTGTGTGTGTGTGTGTGTGTGTGTGTGTGTGTGTGCAGCTGTTGGACCTGGCCTGGCCTTTGAGCCCGCCCTCTCCCGGAGGCCCCGCCCTCAGCGACCACGCCCCCTTCAGACACCCGACCATCCTTCTGCGGCTGTGCATCATGAGCTACCTGAGGTACCTCACAACACACAACACACAACAGATGAACCCCGCCCCCTAACCCCGCCCCCCCAACCCTAACCCCGCCCCCCCGCAGCGCCGTGACAGCGATGACGTACTTCGGCATATGCCTGAACATCGATTCCTTCGGCGTCGGCGTCTACACCGCCCAGTTCTTCTCCGGCCTATCGGAGGTCCCCTGCCTGCTCGTGCCATTGGTGCGCCTGGGCCGCCGACCAATCAGCATGCTCACCCTGTTGCTGAGCGGCGCGGCCTGCTTCCTGTCCCTGCTGCTGTCCCGGCACAACGACGGTAAAGAGCTCGGGCGCTCCGCCGCCGCCGCCCTTTTCTTTAACGATTCCGTAATGGAGCTCCCCTCCACAGGGGCGTGGCTTCTTCTTCTCCCGTCCATTTTGTCCAATCCTGCAAGTCCGCTGACGATATTGATCGGCCGACCGGGGATCTATTTACCGTGTGTGCAGTTCATCTGGTGCTGGTGCTGAGTCTGGCCCTGCTGGGGAAGCTCTGCATCCTGGCCGCCAGCTTCGTCTTCGTCCTGTACGGCATCGAGCTCTTCCCCACCGTGGTCAGGTACACACCCCCCCCCCCGACCTTTGACACTCCCCAAGGTCACCCCGGTCACACCGCTAACTGCCGTTCTGCTCCAGACAGAGGTGCCTGTCCATCGTCAACTTGTGCTTCCGGATCGGCTCTTTGTTCAACTACCTCTTCAAGTCGACGGGACAGATCTCGTTGGTCGCCATGGTTGCGTACAGCAGCGGACCAATCATAGGTTGCGGGCTGTGCCTGCTGCTGCCGGAGACGAGCTGCGTCCCGCTTCCCGATTCGGTGGAGGACTGCGACAGCCAGCCGCTCACGCTCATCCGCTCCGGGCTCTGCGGCGCAAGGTGAGGCCCGTGAATGGGATGATCCTAGAGACGGACGCCGCCGCCGCCGCCGCCGCCCGGTGGTTAATCAACCAACCAAGCGTGTGTGTTTCCAGGAAGACGGCGAGCAACCAAACACGGACAGCCAAGCCCCCCCCTGCAGAGAGAGACGACACGCACACACCGGACGCGCAGTGTTGACACATCTAATTTGGGGAGGGGGGGGGGGGGGTCGCTGCCACAAATGAAAATACTCAAAAGCATACTTCCAGTGAAGTACTGGAGGAGCATTTGTGTATATTGGATATAAAATCCAGATTATTCATGGAAGTGTGTAAAGAATAGGAAGAATCTGTTGCCAGATTGAGTCACTGGCGACAGCGCCCTCTGCATGACAGGAAAGGAACTGCACACGCGCTTCGAGTTGGCGTTTAAGTGGAATATTTTATAGATATTGCACACGCTTTTATTTTATGTCTGTTTATTCTTAATCAAATTAAAAAAAAAAGAAATCATTCTACAGCGCTAGACTTCCAAAAGGCGGCGGCAGTAACAGAAGCTCCAGTGAACAAGTCATTCCCGAAAGCAGCAGTTAAATCGAGCTTCCCCCCCCCCCCCCCCACAGTGAGAAGAAGTAAAACGTGACTGGATACTCACACCTTCATCATCATCATCACAAACATCTTCACCCTGACAACGTGCGTTAAAATTACTTTAAAGATAAGAGGTGGTGTTAAATTATTCATTTTTAAATTGTGTTGTAAATAAATAAAAAAAATTAAACATTTAAACTTCACTTGTTTTCAGTTATCAGCATTTCTTGTAACAAACTATTTGTAGTTATAATGTAAAAAAAACAAACAACAACAACCCCGATGTCGGATTTACAAAACGGGTTAACTCGTCTTCCATCCTTCATCACCCGTTCTGACTCACAACCAAGTCTTTTTCAAGTTAAAGCGAACCCCTCGCCGTCTTGACCCTCGCCGCTTCCCGTAGACGCCGTCCGAACCCTCCCCAGTCAGGCCCACGGGAGGTCAGTAGGTGACGAAGTTGGCGGGGAACATCCCGACCCTGCCGTCTTCCAGCTGCCCCTCCCACCAGTCGTACTGGGAGTCGGTCTTGGCGATGATGGTGACGAGGTCGCCGGGGACGAAACTCAGGTCGCCGGGCTGTTGACCCGTGAAGGCGTGGGCTGCCGTGACGACCATCTGCCCGTTTGCCCCGCCCGCCGACGCTCCTCCACCTTTAAGAGAGATCATTTAAAATCAAGAAGCGACGAGCGTTTGAAAACTTTCTGCCGTCGACTATCGGAACGCTCCGACCAATCGGGCGCGTCGTCCCGAGGCGGCGCTGCGTACCGGAGCTCGGGGCGTTCCTGGAGGCAAAGTGACCTGAGAAAGAAGCAAAACGCAAAGTAGAACATTTAAAAAGAAGAACACGACAGGAAATCATCCTGCAATCGACTCCGATCGATCCGAGTCGCCGCTCCTGGTGGGTGCAGTGACCACTAGGGGGCGGTGCAGCCCTAATACTGTGTGTTCAGAACTAAAACTCTCAGTTGCTGTGCACGAGGAAAGATTTCAGTGGCGTGCACGCGCACACACACACACACACACACACACACACACACAATGTATTGATATTGGCTGTGTGTGCTGCTACTGTAGGAATGGGGGGGGGGGGGGGGCGACTCACCCGAGGTGTCCGATTTATAGATGGAGACGCTTGGGTAGAGTTGGGCTTTACTTCCTGAACTCTGAACGGCACCTGCAGACACACACACACACACCATCACACACGCGTCCAGGTAACAACACACAGCTGTGTTACTGGGGGGGGGGGGTGTGGGGGGGGGTACCGGTGCTGGTGGATGGCTGCCAGGAGCTGGCTGCCGCTTTCTGCTGAGGCGGCGGCGGAGGTCTGGCCGGCGCCGACGACTGGAGGGAGACAAAAAAAAAAAAAAAAAAGAATCGCATTTGGGTTACAAACAAAGGAAATGGCGACAAACGGGATGAACCGGCGCCGCTTACCTTCTTCCCCGCTCGGGTTCCTCCTGGACCAATCCGCTGCGTAGGCCTCCGTGTACCCATCCAGGACGTTGTAGAGGTCGTAGCATTCCGCTGGCGGATCCACGTCGCCATTCAAAATGGCCGACGCCCGGATCTCCCGGGAGTAGAACCTAAACGACGGGGGTCGTTAGTTTCCCCGTCGGCGAGAGACGGGGCGGCGTCCGAACGGGGGGACGGGGGGACGGGACGGGACGTACTTGCGGTTGGTTTCTTTGCGCTCGATCAGGTACGACCCCTCCAGGGAGATCCCGGCGAACAGGCCTTTGGAGCGGCAGTAAGTGAAGACGGCCGCCGTGCTGCGGAGCGCAATGTCCGCCTCCACGTTCCTGGGAGACGACAACGGAGCGCCGCTTAAACGGACGCCGACGACAAACCTACAGCCATGCCTCAGGTGCTCGCCGTTGCCGAGGTGACGCTCTCTGGATCGCTCCAGACCGCTGAAACCTCCGGAGGCCGGGGGGGGGATGACTTGTGACTTCGCCTGGATTCCGGCGAGCAACCGAAAGGAACAGCCGGAGGGATGGAAAACCTCCAGTAGTTTTCCAGGCCGGGACACAGCAGGGGTGAACACCAGGTCAACCCTGTGCCCCCCCCCCCCCCCCCACACACACACACACACACGGGGATGGGTAGAAAGAGAGCCCCCCGAGGAGGGTCACCTGCCCAGGGGTCCCACGGCGACGGTGCAGTTCCCGCCCAGCGTCAGGTTCCCGCCCTTGGTGAAGGCTTCGATGGCTCTGCGCTGGTTCAGGATGATCACCAGGTCCGACACCTGAGGGGGGGGGGCAGCCACGCTTAGGTCAGTCAGCAGCGGGGGCTTGTTGCCCCCGGAGACCAGACCGATCCGATCATTATCGACCTCACCTCCACCCCAATCTCAAAGCCCCCGCCCAGCCCGGCGATGCCGATGGCCGAAGGCGCCGACCAGCCTGGACACAGAATTCAGGGAGAATCCACTTTTATTTCGAAAGGGCGCCCCCCCACCCCCCCCCCCCCCCACAAACGGACAAAGAAACGGTTTCCGCCTCACGTCTGTCGGCCCGCCTGGCGATGACGACGCCGCTGCCCCCTCTGGCCGTGATCATGAAGCCCGCCTTGATGACGGAGATGATGGCGAGACCCTCGGCCTTGGCGATCACGTGAGCTGCAACACACACACACGCACGCACACACGCACCCACACACACACACACACACACACACACACACACACACACACACACACACACACGGCGATTAAACGCACGCCGTGCTAATGCCAGCATGCTAAGCTAACTAGGCGGTAAACCTGCACCAAATGACGGTTCCTTCGGAATCTGAACACAAACACAAAAAAACATCGGACAAATTAAAAAATGCCGAGTTGATGACAATTTCGCCCCGTAACCATAGCAACACCATTTGTGTGTGTGTGTTGTTCCCCCCCGACAACAGCGTTCAAGTTATCAGGCGTTGTCGGGTTAAACTCCAGAACGAAGCCCGAACACGGAGCGGATTATTTTGAGGAGAGGAATCAGAGCAGCGCCCCTCGTCTTCCTCAACGCCACACACACACACACACACACACACACACAATAAAAAGAGGATCTCCCGCCGTTACCGGGGATGAGCTTGTCCGGCCCGTTCCTGTTGGAGATTTCCGTGAATTCTCTCAGGATCTTGGCGGCTTTCTTCGCCTCGGACTTCAGATTGCTCGGGATCGGGTTACTCACTGCAGCGGGGGGGGAAAAAACAAAAAACACAAACGCGTATTTAGCCGGATAAACATTCCCAGAGTACGTGAGCCGTGTAGCGAGGAAATCCAGTTCAGAGCCGCACGAACAGCGGCCCGGGGGAGGTCAGAGAGAGAGAGAAGGGTTCACCCGTTGCGGGCCGGCATCCGTCCACTCATCCGTCCACTCATCCGTCCACTCATCCGTCCATCCGTCCAACCACCCACAGTTTATTTTTGATGGAACCGGAACGAGGAAGCCACAGACGGACGTGGATCTCCGTCCGTCCGTCCGGTGGGCGGACAGGAAGTCGTCGTTCCACATTCCTCCTCCTGTTTGTCGGCACAAATTAAAACGACAAACAAAGGCCGAAGACTTCACGAGGCTCCTTCAACCAATCACGACGACTTTCACAGGTGCGCCAGGTGGAACGGAGAGAGAGAGAGAGAGAGATCTCTCCTCTTTAATTCACTTACTCTTCTTTCCTTCTTTCTTTCTTTTTCTTTCCTTTTCCTTCCGGCTCGTTCACCTGTCGACCAGGTGAGCAGCTGCGCGAGTCTCTCTCCCTCTCTCTCTTTCCTTCCGCTTCTGCCTCACCTGTCCGACCGCCCGCCGCACGCGCTGCTGGGAAAAACACGCAAGTCACGTGGCAACAGGATGACGTCACTGGCGGGAGTCCGCCGGAACAGGTGAAAGCAGCTGGAGGGATTTGATTGGTGTCTGGGACGCAGACCGCAGACCAATCAGAGGGAAGCTGCTTCTCCCTGCGTCACAGGCGGGGCGTGGCAGCGTCATCAGGAGGGGGATGACCGCTGGGATCGATGCTGATGGCGGATAAACCAATAACTGATCATCTATCCTGCTGATATTGATTCGTTGAGGATTAAACTCAGACTTTGGATTCCCCCCCCCGTTTTAATATAAATGTTCAGTCAGATCAGGAAGTTGTTTTATTTATTTTTTTCCTTTCTGAAGAACTTTGAGATTCGGGTGGACAAAAGACACAAACAAACACGAAGAGACTTTTAAAACAGGAAATGGTCATACATTCATCAAAGTTGCCCCCCCCCCCCCCCCCCCCCGCTGCCTCCGGATTGGTTAAATCGTCTTTATCACATCTTCTTCTCTTTCATTTCAACATTTGGGCCGTTCTGAGCGATTAAAGTATCGTCAGCTGCATAAAGTTATTAAAGTCATTCGATACTTCAATATCGTGTTCAGGAATCTGCAGCAAAGTCCTCTGAGCTCTCCTTGTTAAAGTATCAACCGGCCCAGGATACCCCCCCCCCCCCCTTTCCTTCTCTCTCTCTCCCTCCATCTTTTCTTCTCCCCTCCTCTCTTCTCACGTTACTCCCTCTGGCTTTAAATAGCCTGCTGGATAAACACCAGCCTCGCTGCAGCTCTTTGTCCTCTTAATGCCTCTAATGTGTGTGTCCAGTGTGTGTGTTTGTGTGTGTGTGTGTGCGTGTGTGTGTGTGTCCAGTCTCCGCCAGCGGCTCCGTCCAGTCGTCTCGCGGTGGTACTTTCAACGTCTCCTCTCTGAAGTGTCCTGGAAGGCCGCTCCAGAGTCCCGGTGGACGTCAGGTTAGCCGCTAATGACACTGCTTCCATCGTCTCGCCTGTCCTAGATAGATAGGCATCATCATCATCATCATCATCATCACTCCTGCGCCACCGTGAGTCATGAGCTCTAGAGAGCACCATCCTGGAACGAGCCTCCGCCGTTAAACGTCTCCGGTTCTGGGACATTTTTTTCACGCACGTCCAACAGGGAGGACACCCAGGAGTAGACACGGAACCCATCTGGACATGTCCCATCCGGCCGGAGTGAACTGGAAAACATCTGGAATTACCGCCGGCGGCCATTTTATTACCCAACCTGGATAAGGGGAAGAAGACAATTAGTTGCTGGTGAACATGGTGGAGCATTTTGGCTAATTGGCCGTTCTGAATGTGGGGACGATGAAAATAAAGATTTGTGGGCTCGTGCTCGTCAGGCGGACGTCCGTGCAGCAAAGGCGGAAGACACACGGACCAATCGGCCAACGGCAGGGGTCCTGTCTCGGAGTGGAGCCGGGTCAGAAGCCGGGTCAGGAGTTTAGATCCACAGGTCGGAAGAGAGAGGCCGCAAAAATGACACGGGAGTGAGAGATTCCAAGGTTTCCATGGCGACACTATCAACAACTGAAGTTAGAAGTAAAGTGACGCATGAAGCTTCTTCTTTTTTGGGGGTGACTTTTCACACACAGGACATCTGTCTTCCAGTCCAAAATGTTTTCCAGGACATCATTTGGGTAATTTCAGTTTGATGATAGATGGACCAATGAGAGGAGAGTTTATTTTTATTTTTACAGCCACACAGTGAAGCAGAAGCGAAATAAAGAGTCTGGATTTGGGACAACTATCTATGAAAGGGAGTTTATTTCTCCTTAAATACGCTTGAATATTGTGCATGTTGTGTTTTATTATTGTACCGGAGCAGCGCATCCGCTATGCAATGACAATGAAGGCTTTCTATTCTATTCTGTATGTAACATTACACACATTCTATGTAGCACAGGACAACTGGGGGGTGGGGGGGGGGGGAACGCTTTCCTCAAAAGCCTTCGAACAAACAGCAAAACACTTTGAACAACTTTATATTCTCCGTCGCCGCGGAGACCGTCCCAGGTCGCGTCCGTCTGGCCGTTCATCCACAAAAGTCCAAGAAAATGTCGTTCAGAGCGTCCTCTAGATATTTGTATATGACGTCTGTGATGTTTAGTTTATCACACAGTGTTTGAGTTTACGGGGAAAACGCCGTTAAATCCCCCCCCCCCCCCCCAATCAGGCGACCAAACCTGGAGCAGTGGACAGAAAACAGGACAGGACAGACGAGAAAGCAA
>NC_090920.1:994801-1033660 GCF_040956055.1 Brachionichthys hirsutus | reverse complement strand
GGTGATGCTGCCAGCCCGGGGGGCCACATCTCAAAGTCTGTAACGTGTGGGGGGGATTTTTTTTGGGGGGGGGGATCCCATCTCTCTTTTGGACTCAGCAGGCCGATTGAGATGTGACTGAAATCCGTGACATTTGGGGCCCTTAACGTGGCTTCCGGGGCGGATAGGGCCCGTCATGAACACAACCGATGCCCCCGAACGCATCACAGCCGTCAACGAAGCGGTTTAATCGGAAGGGCAGCCGTGGAAACCATTTATCGGAGGAAGGGATCGTCCGTCCTGTAAAAAGACGATGGAACATTCCTGACCGGAGGCCCCTGCTGAACATCAGAGGGACTTCCTGCTGGAGTTCTCCCTCGGTTTGGTGCGGCAGCCCACACACACACACACACACACACACACACACACACACACAGCAGCAGCAGCAGAGCTAGCGCTAATCTGAGATGAATTCTTACGATTACCGGAAAAGTAAAGCGGAATCGGTGGATATCGGAAGAAAACAGCCTCCGGCGTCAGTTTCTGGAAGCCGATCTGGAATCCCTGAACCCCCCCCCCCCCCCCCCAAAGACCCCAAGAGCATTATTATTATTTGGTGTTTTTATTGCTTGATTTCCCCCTTCAGCCCAGAAGCAGTTTTATTTATACATTTTCAATTTGTCTCCCTCTTTCCGTCACACATAAACAATCATTCCGTCTACTTTTAGCGTTAACTCGTGTCCATTTTAGGGTTAAATATAGTAAATACTTGAAGAAGAAGCTGCTCCTTCATCTCCTGGAGAATCAAAGAAAACCTTGTCATCCGCCTCTTCTTCACTTTCCACTTCAAAGATGGCGGCCATGGGGGCGGCGCAGAGGCGGGAGCGGGCGGCAAAGCGCCGACTGGCGCAGCAGGGAGGAGTGAGGGAGCGAGGCCGCATCGTAGGGGAGGAAAGGAAACGGAAAGGGGACGATGAGGAGGAGGAGGAGGCGAGGAGGAGGAGGTGACGAGGCAGCAGTGAGCTTCGCCTCCATCCCAACATCATAGAGACGCTCTGGCTGAACGGGGATGAAGGACAAGATGGCGGGTCCGGAGTCAGGAGGCCGTCATTCGTAGATTCGACCGTGGGTCGGTCTGGCGACGGCGCCCTCTGATGGGCGGGAGCAGATGACGCCGCCCTCCGATAGGCCGGATCAGTCGCCGGAGCGGCGACTATCCGGAGCCTTTCCACAGCCGAGATCCGAGAGGACGAATCGGCCCGGCAGCCCTTCCTGAGCAGGAGAGCCTTGAAGCTTTTACTCCTCGATGGCTCAGTGGGGGTCACCGGAGGGGAGGAGGAGGAAGAGGAGGAGGAGGAGGAGGAGTCATGCCTGTCATCTTCTAAATCCCTTCTTCCTAGCATCTTCCTCTTAGATCTAAGACAGACAGACGGAGAAAAGGACATTTAAATGTCCTCGAACCAGCGCGGAGCAGCGGGGACACGGGACACGAAGCGAGGAGGGACGGCTAGCGGACGGCTAGCGGAGGGAGACGAGCTAACCAGGGAATCGTACTCAGGATCACGACCCAAACTCCGCCTACAACGCCATCCAGTGACCAATCACAGGCTTTACCTGCAGCCGGGGGGGGGAGGGGGGGCGTTCACGCCGTGCCTTCCCATACTGCGCTGCTTCAAAGAAGCAGAGGGGCGGAGTCAAGCAGAGATGCGAGCGCGCGATCCATTTGTTGCCTCGGTAACGGTTCCTACCTGTGGATGGCGGCGAACAGATCCTCCGCCGTCCGCGCTCCTCCGGCGGCGCAGAGCTGGTCTGCAGAAACGCTGAGCAGCGCGCCGGCTGGGGAGGAAGACACAGAGGAAGCATTCATTCATTCATTCATTCATTCATTCATTCATTCATTTTCACCCAAAACCAATTTGCCAATTTGAGGACTCGTACCGTCTGGAGGCCGGGACACGTCTTCCTCATCCCGTCTTCTGCTCTGAGCCTCCTCTTCCTCCTCTGGTTCCTGGATCAGGAGGTCCGGAAGTGACAGCTCCCCCCGCAGGCCGCCAGCGGGCAGCGCGCCGCTGAGGGACAGCCTGCCCTGACCAATCAGAGGGCAGCGGCTGTCGGACTCACTCCGCTCTTCATCACATACTGTGGTCGTCCTCACCCTCTCACTTATCGCCCTCGCTCTCTCTTGAACCGCGTCTCGTTCGTCTCCAGACGAAGACGAAGAGGACGAGGACGAGGACGAGGGCTCCCTCATCGATGACATCATCGGTAATTGCCCGCCGGGCCTCCTCTTCCTCCTTCTTCTTTGATCTTTTATCCTGGTGGCAGACGGCGTCGCCGTCAGCGTCCTCGTCCCGCCGTCTTCCGTCCCCTCCCGTTCGTCTTTGAGAATCGCCGTCTCGGGGACACCAGCGGAGGACGGAGGACTCCCTTTCTGGGCCGACGCCCCCCCCCGCGGTTTCGCCTCAGACAGGACCCAGTAGGTGAAACCGTCCTCGCCGTTTTCCACGGTTTCTGCGAGCTCGTTTGGCGTCGGGCGATCCCCGGCGTGTCGCGAGGGAAGATCTTCATCACCAGACGAAGCAACGCGGCCCGGCGGACTCCGAGGAAGAGGAGAAGCTGCTTCCGTTCTCGCGTCAGCGTTAGCATTAGCCAATGTGGCGGTCTCTGGATTAGCCCCTTTGCTTGGCAGATCACGGAGCTCGGATGCTACGCTAGCTAGCAGGCCTCCCTGGTCCCTGGCGGGTCGAAGCGTGACACCCTGTAAAGCGTGTGCGGTCACCAGGGGGGAGGGGCGTGGCTTAACACGGCGCTTTGAAGACGCGTCAAGGCCTGATGGGGAGAGAGCAGGCAGAGGAGGAGGAGGAGGAGGTGAAGGAGGAGTTGGGATTGGAGGGAAGTCGGTCGGTGACACCAGATCGTGACGGGAGGTTTGCCTGACGGCGTAGGAATAGGGTGGGGGGGGAGGCCGAGAGGACGGAGGAAGAGGAGGCGGAGGAGGCGCCGCAGAGAGTTCGGGGAAAGGAGGAGGAGGAGGTTGGCAGGGTTGTGAAGGAGGAGATGGAGGCGAAGGACAGGAAGATCCTGGTAAAGGTGGAGGAGGAGGTGGAGCAAGGAGATGAGGGTACCTGGATGAGGAGTCAGAAGAGGTGCAAGAGGAGAGGGAGGAGGTGGAGGAAAAGGACGAGGAGAGGGAGGAGAGGAGTGACGACTTCCTCTCCGGGACTGGTGGCTTCGGCCTCCCTTCGGTCTTGGAGCTCGGAGTGGACGAGGAGTAAACGGGGGGGCGGGGGGAGGACCCGGGACTCGGTGCGAGAGGGGAGGAAGGAGTCGAGGTGTTCGACTGGCTGGAGTAACCGCTGGAGGGCGAAGCCGCGGGGGGGGCCGCCGGCCGGGGGCTGGATGTCAGCACCTCCTCCTCTGGAGGTTCAAACGTTGCGACCGTCCCACTCTGGCGGCCTCCGGCGTTGCTCCTGGGCACCCACGGGTCACGGAACGCCTCGGGAGGCGTCGCCGGCGTCGTTTGGGAGGTGCGCTCCCGGCGCGGGCCTCGCTCCAGGCGAGGACTGGAGGAGGAGGAGGAGGAGGAGGAGGGTCGGCCCGGGCGCCGCTTTAGGGAGTCGGTTCGCAACGGAGGAGGAGGCGGTCGCTTCGACTTGCGGAGGGAGACGCTGCGGCTGACGCTCTGTGAGGAGGAGGAGGAGGAGGAGGAGGAGGAGGAGGAGGAGGAGGAAGAGGAGGAAGCACCGTGCCCCCTTCGCTCCCGGTTTGGCAGGACCGGGGATGTCTCCGAAGACACGGCGTTGCTGTCGGCGTAAGAGGAGGAGCGACCGGAGGAGAGCGTGGCGTCCCAGGTCCAACCGCAGCCGGGGCCGCTGGGGCCGGGGGAGGAGCCCCGCGCCTCCTGCGGGGTGGAGGTGCGGTCGTCCTGAGACTCTGCAACGGAGGAAGAGGAAAGGTAGTGGGAGGAGCTACTGTGCTCATGGGCAGCGTCTTTTAGAGGATAAGACCACTCTGATTGGCTGGGGGTGTCGGGGTGAGAAAGGGGGACGGGGACGGATGGAAAGGAGGAGGAGGAGGAGGATGAAGGAGGCTGGAGGTCGCTGAGGGAAGCCGGGGTTTCCTGCGGCCGACGAGGAAACAGAGAGAAAGAAGCTTTTAGGTTTCGTTTCCGGTTCCCGGACCGCGTGACGATTCCTCCCAAACTCACCCGGCAACAAGAGGAGCAGGCGCCGAGCGTCCTGGAGGAGGCGCCGTTGCAGCCCGGCGGGGAGGAGGTGAGCGAGGCCATGAGGCTGGACAGCCCCGCCCCTCTCGGGGCTCGGATCCTCCTCGCCGTGGAGCATCCCTCGCCTCCGGCTCCCGTCTTCTCCTTCCCTCCCCCCGATTTCTCCCGACGGCGGGCGGAGTCGCGGGAGGCCGGCCTCCCCACGGTGGCGAACTGACCGGGAAGCGGCGGCGAGTCTGGAGCGAACAGAAGGAGGATACCAGGAGGGGGGGGAGGAGCAAGGCGACCGATAAACGGGCGGCGGCCGTACCCAGCTTCCTGCTCGCATCCTCCGGTATTCCCGTAACAGTCTTGCGGCGGCCGTGGTTACGGGATCGCCGGGACAACGAGTCCGTGTTGGAATCCGCTCGCCGAAAACTGGCCTGGCGATCGAAACTCTCTCCTGAAGCGCAAAAAACACGAGCTCAGATCTGAACCCCCCCCCCGGTCTCCGCCCCCCCGGATCTCGTCCCGCCGCCTCTACCCGATACGTCGATGGCGACAACGGCGGCGGCGACGGCCTCGGCCTGCCGCCTCGTCCGCTCCTCCGGAGTCGGAAGCCGGAGCGTCGGCTCGCAGGTGGGAGCGAAAGAGGCGAGGTGGATCGGGTTCAGCACCAGCGGGGTCAGAGGTCGCGTGCGGCGAGGAATGACCCGCTCCTCTTCGTCGGAGAACGCCGAGGACTGAGTGGAAAGAAAACACGCAGACAGGTCGAGACAAAGACACAAATAATCCCAGCAGCCAATCAGCTACTCCGGTTCCCTGGGGGTCTAATCTACGTCTAATCCAGACTCGGTTTACCTTCCTCCTCCAAACCGAACGCTCGAAACAAACCGAAAAGCAAGACTGAGAAAGAAAGTCCACGATCCGGGACCTCTGAGGGAAGAGAGAGAGACAGCGCGGGGACATGAGACGGGCGATCTTCAGCTCCGTCTCGTTTGATGAGCGGAACTGCTTTGATGTTACAAAGAAGTGATGAAGTAAATCAAGAGGAAGAGCAAAGTGCACGCAGAGGAGACGCATCCAAACGGGAATGATCCATTATTGTCTCAGTGTCCCCCCCCCCCCCATATTTAAAAGGCTTTTCAAAGTAATGTTCAATCTGAACCTGAACTGAACTGTCAGTACCTCACGTTGTCCACCAGAGGGCAAAAGAGCCTAAACAAGAGGTTTATGTGTAAATTAATTTCCTCACCTCTTTCCCCTTTTTCTTTACGTTACTTTACGTTACTATACGTTACTTTACGTTACTATACGTTACTTTACGTTACGTTACTTTACGTTACATTTGAGAATTAAATAGTTCACCTTTTACTCCACTACAGCTCCGGTAAATAATTATCTTTTATTCCACAGATTAAAAAGTGTCTTATCAGTGATTAAATGTTCAAGCATCAGTAAGTCACATTAAAGAGATATATTTACACCGAATACTTTAATATACCCTCATGAATATTGACAAGGCATTCATATCACGAACCATCTTCCTGCTTTTGTCCTTCCACCGGCGGCGTCTTGTGCTGCTCTCTGATTGGCTGAGCCCAGAGGAGGATGGGCTCGGCGGGGTGGGCTCGGAGCAGCCATGCTGAGTCCGCCTCTTACATGCTACACACACACACACACACACACACACACACACACACACACACAGACTTAATCGGGACTATTCTCAGCGGCGGATTAATCCGCGTTTGGAGCTGTGCTTAACACGGAGAGAAAACCGACTGAAGAACACGGATGCTCACCCGTTGACCTCTGACCTCGCAGATCCTCAGCGCCGCCCGATCGGCTTCTTCCGGGGATGAAGATCACACCCTGCCGAGGCTTCTGGGAAGTGTAGTGAACAGACCACTTGCTGTCCCTGTCCCCTGCTGCAGAGAGAGAGAGAGAGAGAGAGAGCACACAGGTCCAAAAGGTCTCGGATACGATGCTGGGAGGCGGTTCTGCAGGTCCATGAAGAGCGTCCCAGAGTTAAAGCAGTCCTCCGAACCGTTGCTACGGTTACCCGCAGTCGGAAACTCCCCGACCTCCGATTGAGAAACGGAGCGGTTCTGACGCTACGACTGGTTTTAGCGGCAATCAGAAGACGCAGCTTAAGATGTCGACAGACACACACACGCACACACACACACACACACGTGCGCTCACCTCGAGTCCTGTTGAGATATTTGAGGACGGATTTGATGGCTGCTCCGATCAGAACCATAACGACGCCACACACACACACACACACACACACACACACACACTCCTGAGGCTGCAGCAGAGCAGCAGCTCGACTCTCCTCCCACCTCCCTCTCTCTCTCTCTCTCTCTCCCTCTCGCTCGCCGTTTTTCTGTCACACACACACACACACACGTGTGTGCCCTTCATGTGTGTCACCAGGTGATGAAGGTTACCAACAAATACTGCATTACACAGCCTGCGCACACACACACGCACACACACTGGAAAAATCACGCTTTGTAGATGAAGGGCGATGAAGGTGTGTGTGTGTGTGTGCGTGCGCACTTTAGATGAGCCGCCCTTCATCTTTAATTCTCTCTGTTCTCCGCCTCTCCTCCGGGTCTTCAGCTCTTATTTTGTCGGGACTCGCCGAGTGGATTTTACGGATCCCCCTCCAGAAACGCAACCCGACACCTGCGACAGGCTGCTTTGATGTTGGATGTGCAGTTGTAACGGACGCTGAGGATCAACCTTCATCATCATCATCATCATCATCATTCACCAGTTTACAAACTGGGACAGATCCAGCCCGAAATGTGGCAACTATCTGGGCCGACGGAGCAGCTAATTGCTTCTGTCTGCCTGTCTGTCTGTCTGCCTGTCTGTCTGTCTGCCTGTCTGTCTGCCTGTCTGTCTGCCACCACCTCCCAACTGTTATAATTAGTTTCATTAATTGGACTTTAAGTAGGACACAGAGTCATTATGTCACCACGTGTATAAATAACTGGAACACGTTCCGCTCAGAGCAGGAAACCGGTCCGCTTAAAGGAGAACTACCCAGAAGGACGTACCCCCCCCCCCCCTCCTTAGAACCCGAGAGGGGACACAACAGAACCAGGGTTCTCCTTGTCGCTCCATCAGCTGGACGAGATGAAACAACATGGCCGGGAACACCCAGAATTCCTAGCGTTACCTGTCTGCAGAAGGGGCGTGGCTTGTGTGGCGTCCCGCCCAGACGTCCCTCCTCGACGCGGCCTGAAGCAGAACAAGCTGGCCCTGCCCTTCCTGGGCCGGTAGCAGTACTGCGGCGGCGCCCCCGGCTCGCCGATGAGGGGCGAGGGAACGGGCAGGGCGTACCCGGGGCGGGGCGCTGGAGTCGGAGGGCACGAACCCGTTCGGCTCCGCTGGGCGAGGACCGGGCAGGAAGGGCGCGGCAGAGGAAGGGGCGGGGACTGAGGGCAGGGTCTCGAAAAACCTTCTGGAACAGGGAGAAATGTCCCATGATCCTCTGGGGTAACGCTGCTTCGTTGGGGGAGAGGCTGTTGGCGATACCAGGGGCTGTTGCCTGGATACTGGAAATGACGTGGGCGTGGCTCTTTGTCGCTTGGGGGCGTTCCCAGCCTGCCGACGGTGCCCAGTCCCAGGATGGCGCCATGGTGCTGATGGATTTTGGCTCTGAGGAGGCGTCGCCGCAGGCTCCCGTCCGTCTTGGGCTGCAGGGCGGCGACCCTGCGTGGAAGAAGCTCATCCCGCTCTTCCTCAGGACCCGTGTTCCAGCAGCGGGATGTCACGCCATGCCCCGCCCCCTCACCGCCCAGACATTCCACGTAGGAAATCATCCCGTGCTGGCTACTGGAAGTCTGGCCCCGCCCTCAGGACTGATCAGAAAACGGTTCCCTCGGCAACCATCGATGCAAAATCGATGCCATAAAAACTTCATAAAACAAAAATTCAACTTCACAGTTCAGATTCAAAGTGATTTCGACATTGGCTTGTTTCGTCCTTCACAGTAAAAGCCCAGATATCTCGGAAAAATACAAAAACAAAAGCCTGCAGCCATTTAAATTACATCAAATCTTCTATTTCACATTTAAATATGAGTTCTCTCAACCCACGAAGAATGTGGAAGAAAAACTTTAAAATAAATCTCAAGCTTATCCCACATTTGTGTAACCTTCATAATAAAAGCATGAGCGTGATTCAAGATTCAGCTTCGGAAGAATCATTCCAAATAAAAAGCCGGTAGACTGGATTCCACATATTCGTGTTTCGATTCTCAGCTTCAGAAGGCCTTTGTCTCCAAATATTTTCAGTCATCCTGGTTTAAATCTTTCAGCAGCTCCGCAGGACTTCTCGTTCCAACAAATCCAAACCCCAGAAAGGTAAAATGTGATATCCTTGTGCTGCCGCTTCCTCTCTTCTCTCTGTCCCTAATCTCTTAACAGGGATTATCCAGGTCTGCAGATGGCCTATGAGAGACAGGTATTTACCTCGACACACCCACCACATGTTGCTCGCCGCCGTGTTACCGTGTCAACCTGGGTAACTCTATATTCAGATCACAGTCAGACGGACACAAGGTCACCGTCCGTCAAAGGCTTTCTTCTTTGGCCGCTGAATCTGCTTATAGAATTTCAAATTAAAAGTCACCCGCTGCGTTCAGGTCGAGTCTGTTACTTCTGCTCTTTGCCAGACCGCCTCAACAGGCCAGCTGTGATCGCTCACACACACACACACACACACACACACACACACACACACACACACACGCCTCCTGAACCAAAATGTCCACTTTTGCCACGATCCACAAAATATCACAGGAACAATTCCAGCTGCAGCTGCAGCAGCGACACCGGGATAAGGACCACTAGTACGAGTAACCATAGCAACACTCAGAGAAAGAAAGCACAAATCTGGAAAATACCACGTCTAGTCAGAATTCTCCCTCCATTAATCTCTCTCTCTCTCTCTCTCTCTTCATAAAATAGAGCTTGCCCGACCCCTGGAGCATCGCTGGCGAAATGACCTCCATCCCAGAATGAAGGGTTCGTCTTCAACTTCTCCTCTCTCACCTTTCACGCAGAGCATGTTGCAGTCTCTCGCCCGGCGTCCGTCAACGCGAGTGAAAGTGAATCTCTCCCTTTGCTTCTTTCTTCCAAAATAAAAGCCCCCTCCTTCCTTCCTCTCTCTCTCTCCTCTCAAAACAACCCTCGTTCAACCTTGATTTTGTCTCTTGTTGAACACAATATTCATTTTCTTCAGAGAAGGCGATAACAATCGGCAAAGTGTACGTTGCTTCAATTCTGAAAGCCTCAAAAACAAGTATAATCGAGTAAAAGAGTTCAAAACGTACCGCCGGGTCCGGAGAAGCAGAAGTCAAACCTGCGTTCGATGGATGATGAGAAGAAGATAGAAGCATTCTGATGTTTATCACCGAGGCTGCTTTTAATACCTCCGAGAACCCCGTTGTCAGGGTAACAAACCAACACAGCACCTCCCCATGCAGCCAATTAGATGACACACACACACACACACACACACCAGCATATGAATCAAATACAAAACTATTTTGTCTACATCTTGCCCAGTGCTGCTTCAGAACTGGCCATGGACGTAATTTCGATTAAAAGTTTTTTTGTGGTTTTTTTAGAATCAGCACCTTCGAGCGTCCTAAATGTATTATTCTATTGAGACTGTATAATGAACAAACTTTATGTTTACACGGTTATATCAGTGATTAATTTAACATTGATGTTGGTGCTTCTTTTATCTGGATGGCGGCTGTAATAGCGGCATTGAAATCCCGCGATAACTGTGATCAGCGCCAGCGGCCACGAAATGCATCGTCGCGATTGGCCTATCAGGCAAACCAAGGAAGCGAGCCGATTGGCTGCGCTGAACGTAAACAAGGAAGTGCGTTTCAGCTTCGCAGTCAGCTCGCTCCTGTCGGTGAGTTGTGTCAAAACGATGCAGATTTAACGCAGTAAAAATAACGAATAGCAGGCAGGTCATATTTAAGAGCTTTAATGCGGACATTAAAGCTGCTGCGGAGGTAGTGGAGGTGAAGTTAGACGATTTAGAGCGTTTTCCTGAGGCTTTTTTCGGGGGAGCTAGCTAGCTTGCGGTCGGCTATGCCGTCCCGTTAAGCGATATTACGCTTTGAGCACATTGTGAACCACATTTTACATATTGCTTAGTTAAAATAAACGAGATAATTCAGATTTCAAAGCAGAAAACAACGCTGGGCTGTGTTTTTTTTTTTATCTGACTGAATGCGTTGTATCATGTTTGTCCCTGTCCAGCTTCCGTAGAGCAGTGATGTCCACCACCGTACAAACTCGTGGCGAAGTGGGAGGCGGTGTCGCGGCTCACCTCCGGTGCCCCTTCTGCGGCCATCTCTCCAGAAGCCACGCCCACCAGCTGTCCCACGTCGCAGCGTCTCACCCCGCCAAGCTGGGCGGCGTGCCCGTCGGTCGCCTCGGCAACATCCTGCTGTACCAGAGCTCCGCCCAGCTGTTCCACTGCTTTGACTGCTTCTTCACGAGCAGAGAGTTCACCAAGCTGTACAAGCACGTCGTCGCCAAACACTGCGTGGACAGGAGAGATGGGGGAGGGGGGGGCGAGGAGAAGGAGGGAGCTCAAGAGACTATTAAAGAGGAAGAGGAGGAGAAGGAGGTCGGGGCTCTCAAGTCAGAGGAGAAGCATGAAGAAGATGGCACCTCCCAAACGGTGGAGTCAGAGAGCGGCAGCTACTGCTGCCTGATGTGCAGCTGGAAGGGCAAGCTGAAGAGCCTGGGCGTCGCCCACGTGATGCAGGAACACGACATCCCGAAAACGTACGCCGCCCAGGCCGTCAAGCGCTGCGCCGCGACTCCCAAGCGGTCGCGGCGCAGCGAGCCGGAGGAAGAGGAGGAGGCGGGCCTGAGCGGCGAGATGCTGAAGGAGGAGGTGGAGGCCACGGCGAAGGTGATCCGCTTCACCGCCGGCCGCTTTGTCTGCCTGATCTGCGGCTGGAAGAGCAAACTCAAAGGTACCGGCGCCGGCGCGAGCGTCGCGGTAAACCCCCACATCCCATAATAAAGCGCTCTCCTTCAGAAGGCAGCATCTTAGCTCGAGCCGCTCCACCCGTGGGTTTCACTGCTCCCCTGTGCGTTTCCCCGCAGGCTTCGCCATCAGCCACGTGGTCGGCTGTCACGAGGTGGAGCGTCCGTACGCCTGCAAAGACTGCCGGCGCTCCTTCTTCCTGCCCAGCCGCCTGCAGCAGCACGTCGGCGCGGCTCACCGGCCCGGGCGCTACGCCTGCCCCTTCTGCAGCTTCAGGTCCCGCTACCTGGGGGGCTTCAGGAGGCACTGCAGCCGCTGCAACGTCCGGGAGGGCCGGCAGGAAGACCAACACGAGGAGGAGAAGAGAGCGGCGAGGAAGAGGAGAGCCGTCGGGGTGATAAAGGAGGAGGAGGAGGGATGAAGGACTACATTTCTGTTTTTAATGTCTCCACTTTCTGTTCCTGTGGCGAAGACAAACTCCATGTTTTGATCTCGTGACAGTAAAGCGAGTCTGCCGTGTTGAATATTTGTGATTTATTTACCCAAAACATACAAAACAAACCACCAATCACGTCCTCCGTCTGCTTCATCTAAACGAGTCCAAGCACAAACCCGGGGAATCATATTTGCCTCCCGATTCCCTCGAGATTACCGCCTCCCATTTGAGGAAAAAAATATTCTGCAGAAATAAAGAATACATTATTTGTAATAATATTCATAAAATGGAGACTAAACCGATTGACGCTCGGCGTGGCAGTGTAACCATGGTTACAACCCTCAATGAGAGCCTTGCTAGCGGCTCCGCGAGGCTGAGCTTAAGGCACAGCATGGCTGGATCATATTATTTACGATGATGCAACGCTCCGTACGGCCAACACAAGCGCTAGGGACGGGCTGCGTGACCCCTGACACACAAAACCCGGGGCTAAAGGGGCAAGTCTTCAGGTCGGGGACCTTGGCAGTCGGAGAACGGCCAAATTAAACCGGAAACATTTTACAGAAAGCTTTCCGATTGGCCCACAAGACGTACACGCAACACAACTCACGGCTACGCTCGCGACGGGAGCCATTTTCCGTCCGTCAGTAATCCTTGACGCGAAGCAAAGGGCGGCGATGTCAGGCCGGGTGTGGCTCTGATTGGTACTACCTCTCCCAGAATCCTCTGCTGCTTCCCAGTCAGACCCAAATCAGTCCATCTGGTGTTCTTCACAGCACAGCAGCGGGGGTTTTGGAGGTCAGATGTGTCGGGGGCACCACGCGCCCTCCAAGTCTGCCATGTTGATCCCTCTCAGGTCGTCGTCGCCTTCGCCGTCGTCCTCGCCGCCGAAGCGAGACGTGAAGCCGGCCGGCACCTTCTGCTGCGAAGAGACACGTTGGGAACGCTCCAAACATTCTCACAGGCCGCGGCGCCGTGACGTCGAGAGCCTACCGTTGGAACGGCGGGCTCCCTGAAGGGGGGGCAGACCATGTGGAAACGAGGGATGGCCACGTTGAACACTTCCTCCTTGTTGGCGAGCCTGTGGAAGGTGTAGTGCCCCTCCATGTGCTCGGACGGCGTGAAGAAGGTGGTGCAGCTGGAATACTCGTGGACCTTTCCGGGCGTCATGACGGGAAACTCTCCTGCGCACACAGAAACGAGCTGAGCGTGCGGCTTTGAGCCCGAACCGCGCAGGTGGGCCGCGCCTACGCCAACGCCGTACCGACCACGCCGGGGCCCTGGACTTCCTCCACGTTGCCGTCGGACGTGGTGATTTTCCAGTAGCGGCTGTCGAGCTGACAGGCGGCGTCGGGCGACGCGTCGCTCGACATCTCTATTCTGAAAAATGGCGTCAAACCCCCCTTGTTACGAAACGCAGGAGCAACGCGCGCCGCGCGAACGCGGGCGGGACGGTACCTGATGCGGTACGTGAAGAAGAAGTGCGCCGGATGGACGGAGGAGAGCTCCGGCAGGAAGGAGGTAGAAACGGAGACGGTGATGTCGCCGGTCGTCGCCACGCAACCCTTATCGTGAGCGTACCTGCAGACGCATCAGAGACCGTTAGCCCGACGCCGACCATCACGATTCCTAGAAAACAGCTGGGGGGGGGGTCACCTGAAGATCTGGTCTCTGATGATTGGGTACTCCCCCGTGACGACGTTGTTTACGTAGGTCATGAACCACTCTGAGAAACAAGAACCTGAACACACAGCCAGGGAAGAGCATCCTGCATTGATGTCGGGGCGAACGACCACGGGGGGGGGGGTCGCTGGCGTGCGTTTTACTGTTGAACGGACCTGTGATGAACATGTTGATGGCGGAAGGATCCTGAGCCGTCTGACTCTGAAACACAGAAACGGCGTTTTTTTTTTTTACACCGGCTTCACGCTCGGGAAGATATTTTTGCCCTCAAATGAAAGCAGACGAGCGACGACGGGCTGGATTCGAGGATGAAATATACGAACGGGGCAGGGGTAGAAGCTCTCGAACATCCGGCGCCCCTCCGCCGACTCCAGCGCCATGTACTGGCTGAGCCCCGTGTGGAAGCAGAACGTGAGCGGCAGGCAGCGCCTCATGCCCTTCCTCTGCTGGAAGCCGCCGGCCGCCGTCTCGACGTCCAGCAGCACCTCCGAGCGGTAGTGGTTCGACAAGGACATGCTGCCCATCAGCCTGAGGAGGCGCGGACGGACAGGGGGTGGGGGGGGGGGGGTTAGACAGACGGGGCAACGGCGTCCGGGAGACGCTCGGACGGACACCGACCCCGGGATCACCAGTTTCTGTCCGTTGTGGATGCGGCAGGAGCAGCGGTAGTCGTCTGGGAGTCTGCAGCCAATCTGAGCCTCCATGTCGTTAAGCTCCGCCTCCGTGGCGCCCTCTGGCGCGGAAATCAAACGACACAAACAATTCAGGACAACACGGGATCTGGAAAGAGACTCGAACGCGATCCGCCTGAGCAGTGGGCGTTAATAAAGTTGATCCAGATGGTGAGTTTTCATTTTGGAGGGGGGGGGGGGGTCTGTCCCGGTCCCGACCGGCGTCCGCCATCACCTTTGAGCGACGCGATCATGCGTGGACACCGCTGCTGCAGGAAGCCCTTCAGCTGCTCCCAGCCCGTCTTCAGCACCGGGTAGTGCTGGACGTAGCGGCCCAGGTCCCTGTAGTACTGTTTGAACAGGCAGTACCAGGAAACGCCGCTCTTCTGCCGGTCGGCGCTGAAGTCACACACAAAACACACGCGGGGCGGGGCGGGACACGTGACCGACGGGCGAGGTCGAACGAGCGAGGCGGTGGTCGGTACTCACTCCGTCAGCAGCCAGTGTTCGGAACAGAGGGGCTTCCACAGCGGGTTGTGTTTGGAGAGTTCATTTAGCCTCCTGTTGACATAACTACAACTGGAGGAGAGAGAGAGAGAGAGAGAGAGAGAGAGAGACACACGTTTTCGCTCCATTTCGTTGAATTCATTGGCTGGGGAAAACATCTGCGCACTTTAATGGACTCGTTGCACAAACGCGTCAGCGCTACGTCCTGTGACGTCACGAAGAAATGTAGCCAGGAAGTTGAAAATAACATTTTAATTCCGGCCTGACAAACAGTCAACAAGCAGGCAGCGAGCTGACTGTATACAAGAGCTTTATGTATTCGAAGTATAGCAGTGACTTCCATTAAAACCAACACTTCCCTTCCCTGTTAGCTTCGTTTGCTAGGCTGTGACGTGAAGCTGACTGGAACTCATGTCCGGCAGACAATTTATTTCCTGACACCGACTAATTTTAGTTTATTTTGTTCTTTCGGAAACAACTGATAAAATGTCAAACATTTATTTCGTGTTTCTGTTTGCCACACAACAACTTCCGCGTTCACTTTTACCGCCGCTAGCCTCGGGATGCTAGCGAGCCCGCGGCTTGTTTACTTGTTGTTTGTTGAGCTCGACGACAGTTGTTTACTTCCGGCGGGCATTTTGCGGGCTCCGCTGCGGCGTCAGACACTTACTGGATCAGGTCTCTGAAGCTCAGGAAGGACAGTATGTGAAGGAGCGGGTCTGAAGGAAGGTGATCGATCCGCAACTCCGTGGAAGATGCCATTGTTAGCGACGTTTGCTTTGCCTTCTTCTTCGTTGATGCTTCAGGCGATTTGAAAACATCGCGTGGCGGTGCTGCCCCCACTGGACAGAAAATATGCAGCAGGTCCAGTCCAGCATCGAGCTGAGTCCTGTTCTGTCCTGTTCTGTTCTGTTCAGCTCAACAAAAAAAGAAAAGGTGTGACGTGATATTCTCCTGTCATACTTAAAAGTAAAATAAATGTAAGTGTAAATAGAAGCAAAATATCTTCTGCGTATTTATTCACTGCGGTTTGAGAGCAGTTGTCGTGTGTCGGTCAAAATGCAGAGGACAAATTTCACAATATTGTATTATTTATAATTGTATATATGAATCTCTGTGGCGATAAAAGCTTCTTTCTTTCTTGGGCGCAGTTTTAAAGTGGTAAGCAGCCAGAAAGGTGATGTGTCCCTGATCCCAGATCAGCAGCTGTTCATTTACACAGCTGATGTTCAAGCCCGGGGGACAAAAGGTCAGCATGCTGGCTGCGACAACACAGGAAAGCAGAGTTTCATGTTTGGGGAGCCGGTCCGATTGGTGCCACCATCAGCAAAAATCACAAAGATGAAAACTGATTATATTTGCTATTAAATTCACGAGGAGAATTCCTGCATTTATTACTCACGGCGTGTCTTTCACCCAAGATGTGGACGTCCTTGTCCTCCAGCACGACTCGCACTCATCAGTTCCGCTCATACTTTGACCCTTTGGTCAACACCCCCCCCCCCCCCCCGCACAGAGACGGACACGCACAGAGAGACTGACGGCGGAGTCTGCTGGATCCGGGTCTCAGGTTCTGCTCGCTTTGGATCATGGTGGAACCAACATCTCAACCTGCTGCTGTTCTGCTGCTGCTGGTTCTACTGCACAGCTGCCTGGCTAATCATGGTACCCCCGCATTACCGCCTCTTGAACTTGTAGTACTAGTAATAGTATAAATGTAGTACTGAGTCGTATATACTGCCAAAAAAGGACAAATATATACGCAGCTGAAAACTTGAGCAACTTCAACAGCTAATAAAGGAACACGGAATTAAATTAAAAGTGTTATGTGAAGTTCAGGTTGCGTAAATATTTCAAAGTACACAGAATTGTCACGAGCGCTTCTTCCGGGTTCTTCCATTTTTAATGTGTTGTCAGTAGCTTTATTTTGACTGCAGGGCTTCCACTTAGAGAGAATCTGAACGCTTACTTTATCGAGACGCGAGACAGGAGTGATTTTCGTCTGTCTGCAGTTTTCCTCAGCAACCATCTGGCCTCTCAGGTGTTGGTCAGGAACCCCCGAGCCAATCTGATGTTTGAGGAGTGGAAAACAGGTCGGTGGTCTTTTTTAATCCGACACGAGGAAACCAACCATCCAGTAATACCCGATTCATCATTGGAGCTGCATTTAATCGCGTGGCCTCTGCTTGGAGTCAAATATTGTACTTTTTATGCCACAATTTTGATCCTAAAACTTAAGTAACGTGTCATTTTCTAAGTGAAGTATCCCTACTCTCTGGTAGTAATACGCGTTGAGTTCTATTTCACGCCAGGAAACCTGGAGAGAGAGTGCATCGAGGAAATCTGTGACCACGAGGAGGCCAGAGAAGTGTTTGAACAGGAGGACAAAACGGTACGTTCTAGTACACGACCGGTAATAGTACGAGTGATACTACGAGTAATAGTACTAGCAGTGCTGCTCATTTCTCTCTCTCTGTTTCAGGAGGGCTTCTGGGTGAAATACGTGGGTGAGTTCTCAAAGTTCTCAAAGCTCGGCTGACCCACAATCAGTGTGGAAAGATGTTGAATTTATTTCTTATCGGGCCTCCAGTCAGAAGCAACGAACGGACAGCAAGTTTTTGGGAACATTTTCTTTTCACAGAGTCAAACCAGAAGGAAACGGAACAGCGGCTGATTTCCCGGAATTTCAAGTTTCGTTCATTAATAATTAAGTAACGGTTCGTTTCTCGTGTCAGTTTTGCTGCAGCCATTTCATTTTTCTGTCGAGTTTCATCAGATGTGGGCTGAGCAAAGTCCAGAATGGATTACACAAACCGAGTGCGTTAACCTGCCTGTCTGCCTGTCTGTCTGCCTGCCTGTCTGTCTGCCTGTCTGTCTTTCAGACTGTAAAGGAGATGAGCTAAAAAGAACGCAACAGGGCATTGAGAATGTCAGACAATGCGTAGCAGGTAAAGATCAATGAACTGACCTCGATTCATATATATATATATATATATGTATACTGAACCGTGTGTGTGTCTGTGTGTCTGTGTGTGTGTGTGTGTGTTTTCAGGCAGGTGTATTTCCGGTGCAGGTATGAAATATGAAGGAGACATTAACATCACAAGTTCAGGAAGAAAATGTCAAAGCTGGAAGAGCAATTTTCCACATCCCATAATAAGGTAACTCACTAACCAACTAACTAATTAACTAACTAACTAACTGCTCACCCGTCGATCAGCCCACCTGTCTGCGCATAGGGAGTTCAATGCTTCGGAACCAGACAGCATCCTGCAGGAGAACTTCTGCCGTAACCCGGACAACCATCCCAACGGACCCTGGTGCTTCACCAGAGACCCGACGGTCCGGAACGAGACCTGCACCGTGCCCATATGCGGTACGCGCGTCTGGATCCGAGCGAAGGACACGGCGATGTGCGACGAGCAATGAAAAGGTGAACCCACTCTCTCCTCTTATTTCCAAGGTCAGCCCTTTGTCCCGCCCACTTTTGCCCCCGAACCAGTCAAATCGGCT
This sequence comes from Brachionichthys hirsutus, assembly GCF_040956055.1. Classification (NCBI taxonomy): domain Eukaryota; kingdom Metazoa; phylum Chordata; class Actinopteri; order Lophiiformes; family Brachionichthyidae; genus Brachionichthys; species Brachionichthys hirsutus. Next base: position 1,015,617 of record NC_090920.1, on the reverse strand, counting down.
GAATGTTTACCGAGTTACGGGATTGACTACGCCGGCGACCTGGCCGTCACCGTGAGCGGCCACGCCTGCTTGCAGTGGTCGGCGCCGGAAGCTCTGGCCCTCAGCAAGGACAAGGAGTTCATCCCAGAGGTCAGTCTGCCGGGCAACAAGTGCCGTAACCCTGACAACGACCCCGAGGGTCCCTGGTGCTATGTGGCGGTTTCCGGCAACGTGACAGTCGACTACTGTGACCTTGAGCTGTGTGGTAAATACAAAAAAAAATGGCCGCTGAATGCAACAGTGATGAACACTCTCCATACCTTTAACCTGCCTCTCTTGCCCCCCCCCCAGACGAGTCATTGATCAGCGACGACGAGCTGACAACAGAGGGCGGAGGAACCGAGCGCTCCGTCCTGGGGCCCAAGAGGAAGCAGCTCTTCAATGTCCGTAGCTTTGGAGAAGGAGAAGCTGGTAGATAACTCGTTATTAACTAACCGACCAATGAAATTGTAGCTTCTGGATCGATCGATTTGTAAAACCAGCTGGTTATTCTGGTAAAGGGGGGGGATTCACTCCTTCTTCTCGACCCGGTTCACTCTGGGTCAGGATGCGACAGAGGCTCGTTTTGTCATTACGCTGATGACGCAGCTCTTTATCTCTGTGAATGAACTTTTTTTGCTTTTTGCTGCCTGGCTTACCGTCCGGTCGTGCTGCAGTTTGTGGACAGCGGCCGCTGTTTGAGAAGCTGAACAAACAGGACGCCAACGAAGCGGAGCTGCTGGAGTCGTACAGGGAGCAGCGCATCGTCGGGGGCGACAGCGCCGAGGCGGCCTCTGCGCCGTGGTAACCAAGCCGCCTCTCTCACACGATGGAGCGGAGGGAAACGCGCTCCGGCCCGGTTTAAACGCGTTTTGGTCGACGTGTCGCCCCCTGCAGGCAGGTGATGCTGTACAAGCGCAGCCCTCAGGAGCTGCTGTGTGGCGCCAGCCTGATCAGTGACCAGTGGGTCCTCACCGCGGCCCACTGCATCCTCTACCCACCCTGGAACAAGAACTTCAGCACCGGCGACATACTGGTCCGCCTGGGAAAGCACAACAGGGCCAAGTAAGACTTCCTGTCTGCGAGAATTAGCGGCCTAAACGAAGGTCTGCAGATTAAAGATCGATGGGAAAACCTGCAACCTTTTCAGGTTCGAGTCCCGGACTGAGAAGATCGTGGCAATCGATAGAATTATCGTCCACCCAAAGTACAACTGGAGGGAAAACCTCAACCGCGACATCGCCCTGCTGCACCTGAGACGGCCGGTCACGTTCACCGATCAGATCCATCCCATCTGCCTTCCCAGCAAGGAGGTCGCCAAGACGTAAGCGAGAACTCCGTTTACCCCGAAGTCAACCAACGGGCTCCGACTGACGGGCGTTTCCCTCCGACAGGCTGATTTTAGAAGGCTTCAGGGGTCGGGTGAGCGGCTGGGGGAACCTGAAGGAAACTTGGAACCCGTCAGCCAGGAATCTACCCACAGTCCTCCAGCAAATCCACCTGCCGATCGTAGACCAGGACACCTGCCGCGCCTCCACATCGGTCAGGATCACGGACAACATGTTCTGTGCCGGTAAAGAAATAAAAAGGATATGATTTGAGTTTGAGCATCTTAGCTCCGAGTGGAGTCGCTCCGGTTTCCCTCACATTCAAACCGTCCCTGAAGGTTACAGCGAAGACGACAGCAAGCGTGGAGACGCCTGCGAGGGAGACAGCGGCGGGCCGTTTGTGATGAAGGTGAGTCTCTGGGGAATCGGGTTTGTGCTAATAAAAACCGACGCATCCTTCCTTTTCTCTGCAGTACCCGCCGGAGAACCGCTGGTACCAGATAGGAATCGTGTCCTGGGGCGAGGGCTGCGACCGGGACGGAAAGTACGGCTTCTACACGCATCTGTTCAGGATGGGCAGGTGGATCAGGAAGGTCATCTAACAAACGACGAAGACGAGGCGCGCTTCCTGTCGTCGCCCGTCCAGCGATACGACGCCAAATAAAGTTTGTTCACGCCCTGATTCCAGTCCCGGTTCAATCGAGTGAAGCAGACTCGGAATAGACACACAACAGCCTTTATATATAGCGAAGCACACATTCAAAATCTCCACGGCAACACAAACGCTTTCCCATTGGATGCTCAAAGGCAAACCAGAGGCGTGTCAGGGCTGGCCAGCCTCCGGCGCCCCCGCCTGGCCGCCCGGCGTCCCGTGTGTCAGCAGGTGTCTGTCCAGGTGAGTTCTGCGGGTGTAGCTCTTGGTGCAGGAGACGCAGGCGTAGGGACGGACGCTGCTGTGAGACAACATGTGCTTCTTCAGGTCGAACTTCCTCCTTAAGCATTTCCCGCACTGCGGACAGGCGAACGGCTTCTCCCCTGGACGACAGAGAAACGGGAGTGAGCGAGACAAACGAGAGACGGCGGGTCCCGCCGGACATCGGAGCGGCTTCCGAGGGACATTTGTCCTACCGGTGTGAATCCTCCGGTGTTCCGTCAGGTGGCAGGAAATAGAAAAGGCCTTGCCGCAGTCCTGGCAGACGTACGGCCGCTCGCCGGTGTGCGTCCTCATGTGTTTCTGCAGGTCTCCTCCAGACGGCCAGCCCTTGCCGCACACCGTGCACACGTACGGCCGCTCGCCGGTGTGTCGCCGCACGTGGACGTTGAGCCCGGCGAGCGCGGTGAAGTCTTTGGGGCAGTAGGGGCAGCGGTGGGGCCGCTCCCCGGTGTGCGTCCTCAGATGGCCCTCCAGGCCGTCGCGCGTCTTGAAGCGCTTGCCGCACTGCGGACACAGGAAGCGGCCGCCGCCGCCGCCGTCGCCGCCGTGGCTCGCCTGGTGCGAGTGGAGGCCGCTCAGAGAGCTGTAGGTCTTGCTGCACCGCTCGCACCGGTACGAGCGGAACGCGTGCGTGCGCTGGTGGATGCGAAGCTGGGTCACACCTGAAGGGACAAACGGTTTACCGGGAAGGTCGGCTGGCTTGAAAAAGCCCCGCCTTGTAAAGCTCACCCGAGAAGGCGTGGTCACAGAAGCGGCAGCTGTAGCGGGGCTGGGCTCCCGCCGCCGAGTGGCCCTGCAGGTGGCGCAGCAGCTGCGTCTGGCAGCTGAACGCCCGGTCGCACACCGTGCAGGCGAGGTGGGCGTCTCGCTCCTCGGCGCGCTCGAACGCCGCGCCGTCCGCGTGGATCCGCTTGTGATTGGACAGGCTGGACACGTGACGGAACTCCCGGTCACACCGGCCGCACTGGTAGACGGGCCGCGCCCGGTGGCTGCGCTGATGAGCCAGCAGCTCGGCGCCGCCGTCGAAGGAGGCGTTGCACTGGAAGCAGGTGTGGGGGCGGGGCTGCGGGGGGCGGGGCTGCTCGGCGTGAGCGTCTCCCGTCACGGTCGGAGCGGAGCCACAGGACTTATTGGTGCGCAGGTGACGGATCACCTGAGGAACGGTGAAGGAACGGGAACGTACCGGTACTACAGTACCAGAATATAAACACGTACTCAAGTACACGTAGGTGAAAGGTGGACACTCACCTGAGAGCGGTAGATGAAACATTTGCCACACTGAGGACACTTGTGAGCCACTCGCTGGGAATTGTGGGAAATTCTGTAGAGAGCATCGGCTGTGATCTCAGAGTAATCTGATTGGTCGAATGTGAGAAGAGGTGGGAGTAAACCATTCAGCCTGTTCAGTGTGTGTGTGTGTGTGTGTGTGTGTGTGGGAGGGTCTTACCTGTGTCTTCTGATTGGACAGAAAGGTTTCCAGGTGCGTCCTTATACCTGACAGGACAATATGATTGGCCGATTGAACATGAGCTGCAACAAGAATTATCTAGTTACATAATATGTAGAGTCTCACCTGCCCGTGACATCACACTCATGACTGCCCACTGCCGAGCTCCCATTGGCTGCCTCTTGGACAGTGTCCTCTATCTCCTCCTGCTGGTCCTCCATTGTCGTCACCACCTCCACCTTTACCAGCTCCACATCAAGCCGGATGGGACTAAGGACGTCAGGGAGAGGATCCGATTGGACCTCGGCGTCAGCGACAGAAGGATCTGGATTGGTCAGTCGGGTGAGAAGGGGGTGGGACCATGCTGAGAGGAGGATCTCCTCGGTGTCATGACCCACTGAGGAAAACAAATGCACTTGATGTTAATAAACAGTTAAAATGAAAGTTAATTACAATTAAATGATGGAAAACAAGCCCAACGAGAGATTCTGTACCTGCGGCAGTCGCCCGTCCCAGTCGACAACACTGATTGGTCAACAGCTCTCTGACGCCTTCCCTATCTGCCTCCAGCAGGCAGTCCTCCGTACCACCAGGGGCAGCATCAAGCCAGGAAGCCGCCTGGGTGACACAACGTCAACATTCCCATCATCCCGAGCTGTATTTACCGCCACAGAAAACGCGGACATGCTAACACGCTGAACCAAGCGAGACCTGTTTGAAGTCGGGGACGGGGAACAGCTGCTCGATCCTGGACAGGAAGTCAGAAATGAACGACTGGAGGGCGGAGTCAAAACTCTGGTTGAACACCTCCTGGAATAAAACAAATAAAAAGGTCATAAAAACAAAGAGACCTCTCGGCTGCCGCGATGTTGCTGTAGCAACACTGACCTGCAGGAGGCGCTGTTTGTCTGCTGGACTGTCTGTCAGCTTATCGGTCAACGCGGACAGAGCAGAACTCCACTCGTCCACCTCTTCGTCAGGCTGCGGGCAGAACCCAGAACCCGTCAGAACCCAGGATATTACAAAATAAACTGCAGTTCATTTATTCAGAATATTTGCAGTAAAACGCGGACATCTTTGCAATACGAGGGAGAAAACTAATCGGACAGGCCAAAGAGATCCTGATGTGGAGGTTCTCCTGCTCTCACCGTTCCCCTGGAGACGGACCGGACTTTGTTTCGGCGGGCGGCCTGCGGATCGGCTTCACAGACGGTCGCCTGAAGCGAGAAACACACTTCACTAAATACACAACCTCGATGTTTGAGAAGATTCTGACGCGGTGAAATCAGCAAAACCCGTTTCCGTGCCTCGCCGAAGTCGTGAAAACCTAAAAAAGCCGCCGGCAGCGGTCAAACATTGTTCCGGATCGAATCGACGCTGACCTTTGCCCTGAGCGCCGCAAGCAGCAGGCTCCTCTGCCTGTCCGTCAACAGCTGCGGGACGGCCTCGGTCGCCAGGGAAACAAAGTCTTCCAACATCCCATAATGCTTCACGCTTTGCTGCAGCGCGGCCCGCCACATCGTGGCCGTCAGCAGGCGGAGAGGAGGGACGAGGAGGCGCCAGGAGGAAACGGGGGGAGACGCGGCTGAGGAGCGAGGAGGAGATTTCGACGTTAACGACGGCTCGGTTCCATTCAGCTGCTTCTGCCATCGTTCCCATGGAAACAGAGGAAAGTGATGCTTTAAAGCTCAATGGAAACGGAATCTTCTCTAAATCAACAAAAAACAGTCCTGTTAATTCATGAATCATTGTATTATATAGTGTCGAATTTGAAATCAATAAAATAGCATATTGCTTTGTAGAACGAGAAATTGTGGATCCGGCTGCAAGATCCTGCTTTAAGCAACTTTAAAACACTTAAACTAAAATAAACCGAATAATAAAAACAGCCATGAAGACGGTCCCTCATTAATATTCACCTTTATCTGAGTCAATTAATGAAACATGTTCAGTGTGGAAGTTGAGCTAGCTAGCTAGCTATCGTTTACCAACAACAATAAAATACTAGTCCCGATTAAACACGACAAATCGATGACGTGACCATCGGCGACACGTACCCATCCTTATCGATCGCGTCTTAACACGACGTCAAATCTCAAGCGTGTAAACAACGTAGCTAGCTCAGCGGTGTTTACTGTCAAGCTAACAGGTCTTCATACCGGAAGCAAACGAAACACTTCCAAGGGCGTGATTACGTAGCCCCGCCTTACTCTGCTATGATTGGCTGGTACTAATGATTGACACTGAATTGATTTGGTTAATATTTTAAGTATTAATCCGCTCTAACGTGTTGGTTTTACCCGTCTTATATTTTCCTTGTATTTATCAACGCCCCTTCCCGGTTTGTTTCCGGTATTCTGACGACACGTTCTTATCAGCTGTTTAAAAGCTTTAATAATTATTAAAAATGAACTAACTAACTTCAAAAGGAAGTAGGATCGTTTTCAGTTGACAAATGATAAGAAAAGCAATAAACGAATTGTTAATTAAGTTAATTAAACAGGAAGTGGACCGTGAGCGCAACCTGTGATGTCATTAATGGTCGCCAGAACCGCAATTTATTCATCAGAAAAAATACATTGAAACACAAGAAGAACTGGAGCAGTGAAATGAGTTAGAGTGTACTGGTTTATTATTAAATTAAATATTCAAAAACAGTAACCCACTCGTTTTTGACAATAATATTGTTTTTATGATTAAAGCCGTGCTGTTGAGATTATTTAAATACAATGATGATTGTTTGACTGAAAACAACAATTAAAAAGTCCCAAAAGTGTCAAACAAGCATTGAAACGGGGACCGTCCTTATTTTTAGACGCTACGTCACTAAAGCAAAGACAGAAACCATAAATAGATAAAGCTCCATGGGGGGGGCGGGGCTACAGGCGGAAGCGCTCCACCTGTCCGACTCCTCTTCAGCGTCACCGCCCCGTTACCTGCGGCAGATCGAGCTCGCGTTACCTGGAAGGAGGCATACGGAAAGTGCTTTTATCTTATTTATTTGTTTACTGGAAATAAGGAAGGGGAACAAAAAAAAGGCCTTCATGGATAAATTAAAGAAGATGCTGCGGAGAGAGAAAGAGGAAGACGAGCCCGGAATACTGGAGGTGACTGTTGTTGTTGTTGTTGTTTACTGTATTTGTAGCACTTGTGGGTAATAACCAGGTAAATTAGATTTAATTTTCTAAAAAAAAATCTGAAAGTTATGAGAAATGCTTTCCACACTTACCCAACGTGGATCTTTCAATGATGTTTGTTTTGTTGAAACTTTATTCAGTTGTTACAAATATCAAACACCATTTAATATATCTTCCGCACATTGCCAAGTCACCCGGAGAAATCTTGTCTACTTGCGTTTCCACGGCAATGACAATGACATATGTATGTTTGGCTTCCATCTGCAGGATAATGATAACTATTTATGCTCATCATATTCATGAGATATTTCCCAAAGGCCCGGGGGGGAGGGGGGGGGGGGGGCTGTGTCTGTTGACTCCCGGTGTGTATTTTCCACGTCAAATAAACCTGCTTTTCACGTACAGATACTTAATTGTGATGCGTGACTGAGCCGTGTCAATATTTTCCGTGGCCCGAAGGAATGTCTGTCTGTGTCGACGGACGGACGCTCGCCGTCTTTATTGACTTCCCCTCCTGAACCTCTCTCTCTCTCTCTCTCTCTCTCTCTCTCTCTGGAGTGTTTCAAGTCAAACTCAGGAAAAGGTTTAAACGTAAAAGCGCGAATCGGGAAACGATTGTTATTGTTAAAGATTGAAAAGCGACTTGTGTGCAGCGGGCCGACGAGGCGACGACGTTGAGCTGCGGGACGAGGACGAAGGGCTTTGCCTTCACCTTCATTTTGGGCCTTTTGCTCTCCTTCCTGGTGAGTATGCGGCTGAAGCCCCCCGTTTCTACGGTAACCTATCCACCTGCGACTCTCCCGTAGCTTTGTTTCTTTATGGGTGCATCTCCTGTCTGGTTTTATCTGCATCTGGATCTCCACAGTGACCTCCTGTCTGTCTCCGTATCCACGGTAACAGCTTGTCTGTCCATCCTGTGCAGGGCGTCTTCCTGCTGTGGATCCCAGGACTCGGTATCGGTGTGTTTGCCACTTTCTACACTGCAGGAAATGTCTGCGCTCTGCTCAGGTAACAAGAGTCGCTAATCTGTAATCATCCCGGTCCAAACTGGTCCAACTGGTCCCACTCCACACAGAAGCGTGGGGAACAGCCTCAGCAGAACTTTTATGTCATTTTATTTTGGGTGTCATTCTTAAACGCCGTCGCGGACCGAGGAAACATCGCCCTCTAGTGGAGACGTTCCCAGAACACATTGACGCTGATTCTCTCCCCGCTAACCTCCCGTCAGCACCATGTTCCTGGTGGGTCCGTGTCGGCAGCTGAAGACCATGTGCGCTAAAGAGCGAGCCCTGGCGACCATCATGATGCTGGTAAGGAACCCTCGAGCGCCGTCCCATGATTCGGACTCGCTGATGGACGCCGCCTGTCTCTGTGTGTCCGCTCAGGTCTTCCTGGCGTTGACGCTCTGTGCTGCCTTCTTGGTGAGACGTGAAAGCGCGTACTTTCTGCATTTGTCCCCTGACTTTGTCCTCAACGAGTTTCTCTGACTCCTCCCGCAGTGGCGAAACGTCGGCCTGGCTCTGGCGTTCTGTGCTCTCCAGTTCCTCTCCTTCTGCTGGTTTGAAAACACACACGCTAATATCACTGAACACGCCCTTCTTCTGCCTGTTTGACTGACTGCTGTTGTCCCTCAGGTACGGACTGTCCTACGTCCCCTTTGCCAGGTAACACACTCGCACGCTCTCGCACGCGTCCAACCGGTGAGCGAGTCGGTTTACGCGTCCGCCGTCCTTTCTGTCTTCCAGGGAGACCTTTCTCAAATGCTGCAAGGCGTGCTGCTGCTAGACGTCCCCCCTTTCCTCAGGACGTCCGACCAATCGGGAAGCAGGACGCGGCGAAGTTTTGTATCCGGTCAACGGAGAGATGCCGCTCCCGGGGGAAACAACGGAGGAGGCCCGGCGCCCTCGTTGGCGACTCCTTCACGCCTGTTGAGTCTCTAAAGCCTGTAATCTCCACCTGCCGCTGCCCGCTGATTAAAACACACACACACACAAGGAGACGCACCCGAAACACGCCGCCCCCCCCCCCCCCTTTTTAAAGGCAGCAAAACCTCATTGTGGATATCGGATGTCTGCGCAGACGGACGGGTGGAGCTTCCTCCAGATGTTCTGCCTTTTGGATTTGACCTATTCTCCGTGACGTGCTGATCTGAACAGCTTAGTTGTGTTTTGTTCAATGTGACATTTAAACCTCCAGGACGGAGCGATCGCTTTTTAAAATCAAAATGTAAACAAAATGTTTTTGAATTTATCCGCTCAAATTTTAAAGGTGTAGATTTACAGCATTTTCTAAGAAGAAAATGTGTTGTCGGGAATATATGATGAATAAAAACTGAGCTTTAATTTTAGCAACTCATTTTTTAGAGGGATTAAAAAAAAGAAATGAAGTTGAGCTCTGCTCTGAGCTCTCACGGGGTCTGCGTTGATTTACTTGACGTATTAAAGATATTGGTTTCCTGTTACTCGCTTTGGCCTCACATTAATTAATGAATCATAATTACCAGTCCAGACGCCTTCAGTCAGAGGAACACTGAGCGGTCGAGCGAGGTTGAGTGTGTGATGGGGAGAGAGAGAGAGAGAGGTAGAATGAGGTGTAGTCAGAATGAAATCCTCTGATTGTTTCGGATGTGTTCAGTTGGAGACTGAACGTCTTCACATTACAAATGAGAAGCCGCTCAACTTTTTAATAATCAATATTATTATTATTAATTTTTGAGCACTTGTTTCCCAGTTGATTTTGTTTCTGGATTATTTCACCGCCGTGCTTCACAGGTAAATCAATCCACTCATTTATTTGTGAATAAATGTTTTTATTATAAAATATTGTTTTAGAAACTTTAGGTAGATTCTTCAGATTGTTTTTATGTGATCATTTAAATGTGATTTTATGTCATATATATATCAGTATAAATCATGTTTTTTTGAAATTCATCTTGAATTTTTATTATTTTCATTATTGCATTCTATTTATCAACGGGTTTATGTTAACCACTAATTTTTACAAATGCTTTAATTCTTCCACAATGAAATCTGATCCTTGCACCTCAAGGAAATCCTAAATGTTATTTTTATTTCATGAGAATAAAGACAAATTAATTAACAAATTAAGCTTGTTTATTTGTTGATGCACGAAATGTAAAATGGTAAAAAAAAAAGTCAGCTGCTTCTCAAAAACAAGAAAGGTAATCAACTCTTTAACATTTGCTAAAAATAAAAGATTAAAATCAACAAAATAAAATAGAAGAGCAGTAGGGATTAAAGGAACTTTAAATCCTCTAATTTAAATAATAATTACAGTTTGTGGAATTAGTCTCACTGGTTTTTAGATCTAACCCATTGCAAACATTAAATTAAAAATGTTTCTCATGGAATAAAAACTTTATGAAAATACATTTTACTTTCTTTGTCTTTTCAAGGAAGACATTTTCGACATTCAATGATTTACAGGAAGTGATCGTCACCTTTATATACGTAGAGAAACACTTTTCAAAGTTACTTTTCCCCTGAATCCTGTCAGAGATGTAAAGTTGTGAGTCATCAGCGTAGAAGCGATTATTGCCTTGGTAGCAGTTAACATTCTTTCTACGTTTATTCTATTATTCTAACTGCTGGAGTTAGCCAACGTCTCTGTGTCCAGATGAAGGTGGAGGGCCCAGAGGAGGACTCTGCCTGCGTCTCCTCAGCAGACCGGGCCGCCGCCGCCGCCGCCGTTAGTTCCGGCGAGATGATTGTGCGTGACCCCGGCTCGCCTGAACGCTGCATGTCCCGGGTTCTGAGCGCGGTGGAGAAGGAGCTGCAGGCCGGCCGGGAGAAGGGCGACCCGACGGAGAGGGAGCTGAGGGTGGCCCTGGAGGATGTCGAGCTGTGGAGGACATTTCAGCACGTCACCAACGAGATGATCGTCACAAAGAATGGACGGTAACCATGACGACCGTCTCTTCGTGTTATCGTGTTTAATCACTGTTTCTTCCAGCTGGAGAAGATGCGCCAGCTTTCAACTCAGTGATACAGGAAGTAGCTTGTTAGCTTAGCTTGTTAGCTTAGCTGGTTAGCGCCTCTAAATGTGTGTCTGTGCAGCCGCATGTTCCCGGTGCTGAAGGTCAGCGTGTCCGGCCTGGACCCCGGCTCCTTATACTCCTTCCTGCTGGACTTTGTGCCGGCCGACGGCTGCCGCTGGAAGTTCGTGAACGGAGAGTGGACGGCGGCTGGCCGGGCGGAGGGGCGTGGAGAGGGGCGGGGCCACGGCAGCATCTACATCCACCCAGACTCTCCAAACTTCGGCGCGCACTGGATGAAGGCGGCCGTGACCTTCAACAAGGTCAAACTCACCAACAAGGTCAACGGAGGAGGACAGGTGAGTCTCCTTCTTTCTTTCTTTCTTTCCCTCCCAATTCCTTCTCTTCTCTTTACTTTCATTTATTTCTTCTCCTTACTCTTCTAATCTTTGTCTTCCACCCATTATCAGCCTCTCGACGTCAAGAGCGCCTCTTCCTCCCGTCTCCGCTCTCTCTCTCTCCTCCTCTCTGTATTGTATTAAAGTGGGCGAGAGACCACCACTTTAATGGTCCACTTCAGTCCCTCTCCCCGCTCACTTCACCTGTTCGCCCTCCTTGTAACCACGGGAACGGGATAAACAGCTCTTAATTGGCTGGAAGCCGTTTCATGCGCTTCCTGTGGAGCGCCACACACACACACACACACACACACACACACACACACAGATTTGGCGTTGTTTATATTTACCCCATTATGCTATCCAGAGTTGCGGTTGGAACAGAGAGCTCAGCCATAATGAAATAATTGCTCGGCTTATTTGTACATTATGGTAATTATGTTTTTTTACTGGGGAATTAATTTTCCCATCATGCTTCAGGTGGACGAGAGTGGGAGCGAGGTAAACTATATTCACACACACACACACACACACACACACACCAGCTAATGTGGGCGCTGCCAGTGTAAACACACACAGCGTCGGGGTCAGATGTGAAGCCAGCCTCTCAATCTGAATAGAAAACTTTGTTTTTGTGCGTCTGCCTGGAGAGCTCTGATTGGTTAATTGTGCCTCATTAGATGGGGGGGGGGGATGGGTTGATGGAGAGACGGACAACAGAGTGTAAAGATGGCTCCACTCCATCATTGAAAAGTAAACCGCAAACTTTCAGTTTGGGTTGGGGTCCGTCCAGACAGGTGTGCTTCAACGTGAGCAGGTGTCTGTCTGTCTGTCTCCAGATCATGCTGAACTCCCTCCAGAGGTACGAGCCCCAGCTCCACATCGTGTGCGTCGGCTCTCGCCATCGCCTGGTTTCCAACGTGGCCTTCAGAGAGGCCCAGTTCATCGCCGTCACGGCCTACCAGAACGAAGAGGTGCACGCCGACCCGGCTCGGGGGAACCTCCATTTAAAATGCTCTGCTCCAGGGTTATAATAGTTTTGGATTTTTAATTATAGTTTAGTTTCCGTTTGCTAAAGCCTTCCTGGATGCTAAAGAGAGGTAAGATCTCGCCTCGCGAATGTTCGTCGCTTTGGATGACGTATAAACCGACAACTTCCAACTGGGCCGCCGCAGGATCCCAGGAGGGCGGGGCTTACCCGGGTCATTGGAGAGCCGTGCGGGGATTCAGCCCTGTGAGTCCACATTTCCCTTTAAAGCGGTTTCATTTTTAATATGCTATAAAACACATTTATTTATGGATAAAGACGTGATTTAATTACGGTATACTTAGAATATTTACATGCGATATTAAGGATAATTTTTTGATTGTGATCAAATATTAGATTCTATTTATTTGATCTTTGTCCCACAGGCTGGTCGCTCTGCTCGGCCGGAGGAGGCGGAGCTTTTCCTTATGGCACCAGCCTTCCTCTGGCATCACATCATCATCATCATCACGGTTACAAACACTATGGTTACCCGGGGCGACCCACACCTTACCCCACTGCAAACCTGCCGCACTGCTCGCACTCCACAGGTAAATACAAACTTCATGTCTATGCAGACATTTTCTTTGATGCACAATTACTTGTGTAGTTGCAATCTAATAATAATTAGAATCGTTTGCTCATGAATTTTTAATTACACTGGAATTAAAAAGCAGCATTTATTTGCATAGTTAATTTGCGTTTTCCATCTGAAGGTGTTCACATGTTATCAGACGGATGGAGCGGCTCCTCCCCTCAACCAGCCTCCTCCTCTTCCTCTTTGTCATCTCCATCCTCCCTTCCCATGGCGACCAGCACTCCTTCATCCCAGCCTCCTCCTCCTCCTCCTCCTCCTCCTCACAATTCCAGGTACCGCATTTATGATTCTATGGTAAGAGCACTAAATCCCACTGCTGGCCTAACAAATATAAATGTATTTGTTGTTTAGTCAGTATCCCTGCCTGTGGACAGTTGGATGCAATGAGCTAAGCCCCTCCCACTCACCCTGCGCCGCTCTGCATGGACCAATCAGCAACGAGAGCCTCATGCCGTCTCCAAGTCACTGTCGAGTGGGTGGTGCTGTTTGGACATCTGGAGCCGCCCACTCCTTCTAAGGATGGATGTGATTGGTGGAAAGGAAGTAACAATGACTAATAAATGAGAGAATTAAAAATGCTACATGTTTGAATTCATCAAAATTGTAAAATAAGAAGCTTTTTACGTGAAGCGGTTATCATATTAACTATGTATTGTGCATGTACTGTATGTATATTGTTGTCTACAGTATCTTTTTGTGTATATAAAAAAATAAAATGATAAAAATAATATAGGTTCCTTACGTATATTTTTTCATGAGTTTTATCATTTTTTACATTTCTAATATTTCACCTGCGAGCATCGTATCTACCGTCAAGTATTTATTATATTTTATTTTATTAAGATTTTATTATTTTCAAAGATACTCTCTAAAATAACACGTCTTATGAGTTTAACTATAGACTTCACTATACACTACTTGTACAGCCATTTGAAAACTACAGTACAGTTACACATTGCTGTAGTCAATCAATCAATACTTTTAAGTCTGTAAATATGACTGGATGCTTTTGTTTCGAAAATCAGCAGAGTGACACCGGAAGGAAGTGACGTGGGGGGGTGGGGGGAGTCTCCCGCGAGCCCAGAGCGAGAGGCGAGGAGGACATTTCGTCGTACAAGGCCGGAGGACGCGACTATTTTTTTTATTTTTTAAAACGTTTTTTAAACGCGTGGATTTATGGAAATGTCGAGCGTCCAGAGGCTGAGAACTTTGGTCAGCGAGCGGCTGAACGCGGCCGCCGACGACATTGTCGACCTGTTCTGTATAAAGATACGAGAGTACGAGGAGGAAGTTCGTCAACAGCGTCAACAAATAAATAACTTCGAGCCGAGAGTCCCGCAAAGCCGTGAAGGTTCGTAACTTTCGTTTATTGTCCTTTGAGGGACGCGGGGGGGGGGGGGGGGGCACTCCGGTGGGGGGTTTCTCGACCAAAGGGCCCCTTTTGACGGGCAGAGTGAAAACGCGTAGCCGTGGCGACATTCTTGTTGCCAAATCTCGCGAGAGAAACCGGGCCCGGAGGCGCGAATCTGCCTTTATGAAAAAGAAGGCCCGAAACGCGCCGACCCCCCCCCATTATATAAACGGGTACCGGAAACTCAAAGATTATTGCGGACACCGGATATGAACTAACAAAAAAAATTAAACTAAACTACGGTAGATGCAAATGAATAATAATAATAAATAATAATAATTCTAAAGTGTCTGTATGCATTTTATAATTCTCTAAAGGTGGTGTGAGTGAAGAAAGGGAGGCGCCGGCCCCCAGTCTGCAACCGAAGCACGAACCAAAGCAGGAGCTGAAGGAGGAACCGGTGGGGGAACCGGTGGGGGAACCGGTGGAGGAACCGGTGGAGGAACCGGTGGGGGAACCGGTGGAGGAACCGGTTCAAGGCCCGGAGGCGGCTGACGCCATAAACGTCACAGTCGGTGACGCTCCTGTGGGCGACGACCGAGCGAAGCCTCGGACGCCGCCGCCTCCGCCACGCCCGGCGGAAGGAAACGGCGCCGCCGAGCGGTTGAGTCCGAAAGACGACGCTGGAGACCGTGCGGAAGAAAAAGACGCGCCGCCCGGTGGCCTCGACGAGGAAACCGAGAACAGCTCCGACTACGGCGACGACGTCGTTCCCGCGGCGAAGAGTTCGGAACGCAAGCGGAAGGCGTGCAGCGACTGCTCCGTGTGCGGTAAAAGGTACAGGCACAAAGGACACCTAAAACGACACATGGCTACCCACGCCGGGGGGAAGCCCTTCAGCTGCTCCATCTGCGGGAGAACGTTCTCAAAGGAGAACTATCTGGCGAGTCACATGGTGAGCCACTCGAGGGAGAACAAAACGCACCGCCGGGGACTCGCGGGACGTCCCGTCGGTCGCCCGCGTTCCAGTCGGCAGCCGTCGCCGTGTCGCCGGAGCAAAACTGCGGAGGCCAAAGAGGCGGGGCCTTCGGAACCAGGCGGCGAAGAAGAGGGAAGCGGCGCTGAGCAGGAGACGGACGACAGCGACGACTGGGAGGAGACGCAGAAGCAGACGGGTTTAAAGGAAGCTCCTCCCACTGGGGTGAAACGTGCAGGAGAAGCACCGTCGGCGCGCCCCCCCCCGAAGGCCCGTCGGGTCAGATCCGGACCAGAGTCGGGCACGTAAACGACCACGAAGGAAAACGCTTCGTCTGCTGAAGCACAGGAAACCACGGCAACCAGAATTCCTTCTCGTGCCCGAACTTCCCAATCCCGTCCAGCTGGCGGCGCCGGCAGTCCAATCTGACCAGACATGAAAGAGTTCATCGCAAAGGCGCGAAGCGACGGAGAGAAAACGTCCGGAGAGATAATTCACCGTTTCTGTTTCGTGTTTGAATCTGAAAATGTTCGAAGCGCGTTTGTCGAAGGTTTCGGGAAGTTCTCTTGTACGAGTTTGAAGTATCGACATCGGGCCAAGACGAGGCGACGTGATTTCATTGTGTTTGTGTTTGTGTGTACGTCTTTTGTCACTGATTGTAATTTTCATTATTAAAAAGTCTTATACTGTCGTTTTGTGTTGTGATGAAAACGAAGCTGCGTATCTTATTTAAAACACAAATATCCTGAAAGTAACTGAATATAAGTTACGATCCATTATTTTAGTTTCACACGACGTTGCCATGGGAACCATTTTGTCCTCAGGATATTGTCCTTTATACATTTTTAACTTCCATCTTAAATAGCTAATTAATATCCAGAAAACGTCTTGTGACGTCAGAGCTGTCCTTGAATCGCGCTCGTTTAGCGAAGCACGAAAGGTTTTTGGCAACTCTTATTTTGAAAATCGGCATAGGCGTCGTTCCGGAAAACGTACTAGCCGTAGCTAACAGGCTAGCTGTCCCGTTAGCGGGCATCCCCGTGAGACGCAGCCATCGCAGCATGTTTGTGTTATTGATCAGGTGGCATTTCGATAAATGCTCATCGCAACTAACCGCAGATCCAGCTACCGTTAGCATATGTTGCTAATCCGGGAAAGGGACCCGGATCGAGGCTCGGTCGAGCTAGCCGGATTAGCCTTCGATAGCAGCTAATTGGCCGTGTCGTAATGCAAAGTTAGCCTGAGCTAACTGCGTCTCTGGAGGAAACGGCCCGATGGACCGCTGGAACGAAGCAGGTTCGTGCTCGTCCTTTGCGCGTCTCACTTTAAACTCCTCCACGCATATGATCCGCGTTGCTGGAGCAGCGGGTAGCGCAGTGAGCCGCTGCTACAGCAGCATCCTCTGCATGTCTGGACATTCCGGCTCTTTTGGCTCCTCGGATGAAATTAATTTAAAACCAAATCATGTCAAATTAGCTACTAATGTAAAAAACAATCTATTAAATATCTTTATTTAAATCCTCTTTTTGTGTTTCTTTGTTCTGCACAGACATCCGGCTGCTGTCGGTGCGTAAAGAGGAAGAGGAAGAGGAGTGGAGCCCCCGCCGGGACCGGGCCGACCCACCGGAGCTGCTGCACGTTAAAGAGGAAGAGGAGGAACCTCAAGGCCCGGAGGACGGCGACGTCGCCGAGTTCCCCGCGAAGAGCGACGAAGGGGAAGCCTCACAGCTTCCCACGGTCAAAGCGGAAGCCGAGGAAGAGGATGATGGAGGCGCACAGCCAGACCAGAACCCGAATCCAGACGGGCACCTGCAAAAGGACGCCGATGCCGACACGTCGGACTTTTCCGAACCCGAGACGAGAGGGAGCGACCGTCGGGTGAAGTGCGGCGCGTCGGCGCCGCTCGGCTGCTTCGAGTGCGGCAAACTGTTCAGCAAGACGTCGAACCTGAAGAGACACGCCAGAGTTCACACGGGGGAGAAACCCTTTGGTTGCTTGTTCTGCGGCGCCGCGTTCGCGCGGAAGGAGATCCTGAGGCAGCACCTGCGGATCCACACGGGGGAGAAACCCTTCGGTTGCTCGCTCTGCAACAGGGGCTTCGTCCAGAAGGTGCAGCTGACGCGCCACATGGGGCGCCACGCCGGGGGGGCGCGGGACGGCGGGGGCGCTTGCGGCACGGTGGACGACTGCGGCGGGAACTCCGAGCCGGATCGGCGTCCGAAGCCGGATTCCGACGGCGGTTCCTCCGACTCGGCCGAACCCGAGACGGACGACAGCGACGACTGGCAGAGCGGCGAGCGGCGGCCGGAGTCGAGCAGGCGGCGACGCAGGACCGGCGAGAGACGCTTCGGCTGCTCCGAGTGCGGGAAACGATTCAGCCAAAAGGGGAATCTGAAGAGACACGCGCGGATCCACACCGGCGAGAAGCCCTTCGGCTGCGCCGTGTGCCGCCGCCGCTTCGTCCAGAAGGTGCAGCTGACGCATCACATGGTTCGCCACACGGGGGAGAAGCGCTTCAGCTGCGGCGCCTGCAGGAAGAGATTCACGTGGCTCTACCAGCTGAAAAAACACCAGCGGCTCGGCCGCGGGCCGGCGCCGCCGCGTCCTCAGGTCCAAACCGGAAGGAGCAAAGAGGCGGAGTCTTCGGAGACCCGATCGGAACCGGAGGCGGGAGATTTACGACCGGCGGGAAACCTTCCCCGCTCCTCCGGGTCCGAGACGGACGGCGGCTGCGATCGGGGGGAGAGCAGGGAGTCGGAGTCGGCGCCTCCGGATCGGTTGCGGGGCCCCCCGAGAAGGAGCGGCGAGGGAGGAGCCGTGGAATCCGACCGGGGATGAAACCGTTCGTGGTTCCGCTCGTCGGCCCGATCTGTTGCAGCGCGTGAAAGTGTCCGAGTCGCCAAAACTCCGCCCACGTACCGGAGCAGCAGCATCGTGAGTAAAGAGTGACGACGTGTGTGTGTGTGTGTGTGTGTGTGTGTGTGTGAAGGACATGTGAGGGACATTTTCCAGAGAGACAGCGTCCCCGCGCTCTGATTGGTCGGCGTGGGGCGTCTGATCTCGCTGTCTTGTGTGATTCGTTTAGACGACGTCTCCGTGGGAGCGACTCGCCTCCAGCATCCGGATGAGCGACGCCGCGAGACGAAGGTCAAGGAGGACAGAGGTTCAAAGTTCACACCGGACTTATTACCGGTAACGTTTTGTCTGGACATCAAAATAAAGACTCTGCAGTAATCTGATTACTTGGATAAACATTATTAATGAGCACAAAGCGATGAAACGAAGCTCGGGTCGGAGGCAGGTAAGGGGAGGAGCCACTGCTGGGATCCGCAGGTGTCTCGATGAGGCGCCATCTGCTGCTTCCACCTGGAACCGGAGAACCCGGAAGCGTCGGGGTCGTTCATGCTTTTACTTTGGCAGGCCACCGGAAATGGACGTAAATATAACATGCTGGTTAGTGCCTCCAGCTTTACCTATTTCCTGCCTATACTGCCCTCCTGTGGTGAATATCCGTATTACACGCTTTAGTATTCCACGGCCTCGCTGTCAGTTATTATTCCCTCTTATGGCCGAAGTGAGTAACTACAACAGAATAGAACAGAATAGAATAGCACTTTATTGTCATTTCACACAGTGATGCAATGAAATTAAGTCGGCTCCGCACAAGTACAAGAAATAGTGAAGGTGAATTAAAACCAAGAACAATACAAACAGCGATAAGATGGCGCTATAAGCATTTAAATAAACACAATCGACCAAATAATTACATTTTTATCTGATTAAACACTTTGACTTGTGACGCTCCACTTTCCAACATTCTGGAGGATCGTGTTCAAAGCTTATTACTGATGATGTTGCCATGGTGATCCCAGATATCAATTGGCCACAAGGGGGCGGTGCTGCAGCGTGTACAACCCCTGTCCCCATTTTTTAAAGGCTCCAATCATTGATGACCTCATGAGCAGCCGTCGTGTGTGTGTGTGTGCGTGTGTGTGTGCGTGCGCGTGTGTGTGTGCGTGCGCGTGTGTGTGTGTGTGTGTGTGCGTGCGCGTGTGTGTGTGTGTGCGTGCGCGTGCATCCTGCAGGGATCACGGTGCCAGCGTAGCTCCATTAATCTCTCAGCATCCTGGGACTTGTCTGCACTCTAAAAGGGGGCCAGGGAGAACAAACTGCCCGACAGCCCCCCCTCCTGGGGCGTCACTCCGCTTACCCCCCCCCCCCCCCCATGCTGAGGTCAGTCCTCACATCAAACACTCCTCGACTTCACAACGTCAGCGTTCGTCTTGGGGTTGAAATGGACGAATGCTAGCTAACAATGCTAAGTTATTGAGTTGGGGGGGACCCCGCATTAGGCTCCACCCACACAGGGCCATGTCTGCACCAATCAGAGGCCGAAGCCACGGCGGATCGATGGTCGACCTTCACCACGAAGCTCGTTCCCGCTCCTCTTCCTCTCCCTTTCATGTCTGTAATCCTCTTTCTGGGTGAATCGTTCCTTCTCCGCCGTTTTAATCGGGATCATTCGGCTTCTTCCCGCCCGACGGAAGACGGCGGACGACCTAAATAACGTTCCTATCGCTGCCGAGGATAATCGCGGACGACGCCGGAGAGATTAAGGATGATCCGACGAGGCCCGGGTTCGCCGCTCGGGTCGAGGAGCTCAGAATGAGCCCGTTTAGAATCAGAGGTCACTCCAAGGTGCTTTGAGTTCTGAGCCGGATCCCGACTGGGTTCGGGATCCGGCCCGCCTCGTCCCGCTTTGATGCGAGAACGGAAGAAACTTCGGGATCGACGCCTCCGAGTAGCCGCGGCAGCGGCTAACGGGATTAGGCATGGCTTACATAAATGTCTCCCATGGCAACGGCGCGAAGGCGGCGAGCGGGAGCTGTCGCTTGGAAGCATCATCATCATCATCATCATCGGGCCCGGTCAGCTGATGCATGGCGTCGGCAGCAGTTTGTAGTTCAAAGCCGGCATGAAATAAAAGGCGGCGACGGGCCTGAATTCGATCCTAATTCGTCCCCGACCTGCCATGACCCCAGATCCACCCATGACCCCGTCCCTCCCCCCGTCTTCCCTGTCTGGGATGAAGCGTTTACCTGTGCAGCAGGCGGGGCGTGGACGGACGGCGTCCGCCGCCTTGGCGCAAAAACGATGCTGATCGGCGGCGTTTCCGGGGCAACGGCGTGACGGGCGGACGGTCGATGGAAGTGATTATGCAAGTTGCTTAAGCTTAATGAGAAAGGTCAGCGAGCCAAGAGAGCGGGCATCGAGCCCAGAACCACGGGGGGGGGTCCCAAAAATCAGAACAAAAACAATCATCGGCCCCCCCTGACCCCCACCGACCCGCTCAACCACCGTCGTCCCGATACACCTGCATCTCTGCTGGGGGGGGGGGGGGGGCAAAGGGAAGATTAGCATTTCCTTTATTGCCCCTGCATTTCCCAACAATTTGCGTCGCATTGCCCCCCCCCCCCCTCCCCCCAGCATCCTCTCCACTCTTGCTCTCCCTCGTTCATTGCTGTGATGTGTTGTGATTGGGTTGGGGGGGGGGGGGGAGGGGGGGTGCAGCGGAGAGGCTCGTTCTGCAGTGAAAACGCTGTCACTG
>NC_090920.1:972093-994701 GCF_040956055.1 Brachionichthys hirsutus | reverse complement strand
CGGAGATTCCCAGAGAGGCGTTCCCTTCCGTTCTCGAAGGCGAGGAACCGGATCCGGAGCGTCTTTCTCCTCCCGTCTTTGTGTGACGTTCTGCGAGAGGTGAAACCGTTCATACCTTTGGGGGTCAGGCGACCCCGAAGCACAAAGGGCGAGCCGCCGCCGCCGCCGCCGCTCCGTGTTCCAGGCACGGCTAATCGAGCCGACTCACTCGCCGGTGCTATTTCTGGGTTCTCCTGTATAATTTAATCGGCTGCTGCTCGCGTATCCCGGGAACCGCCGGCTTTCCGCTTCGGCTTCGTGGCGTTTCGGTTTGTTGTGTAAACAGACGGTGGCATCCTGGTGGCGCCCAAGTGTTAAACGGGCACCTGCCCTACTTTCTGGTGGAGGAGACGGCCATTTAGATGAGGGAGGAGGAGGAGGAGGAGAAGGAGGAGGAGCTCCCACGCAGATGCTGTGGCTTCCGGTCCGGCATCATCGCCCCGCCATCCGGCGAGGAGGGATCGAAAGGGACAGCGAGGCCAAGACGCGGCGAGGCGTGACATCAGCAGGGAGAGCGAGGAAGAGGAGGAGCCATGACGTGCGAAGTGTGTGTTCTGAGGAAGCTCCTCAAATACACGCGGTTAATAATTTAAGGCGCACACACACACACGCACACACACACACACTCCCGTTAGCCCACGGTGGCGAGGCTCGGCGGTTCATCCCCTCCAAAATAAGAGCATGGCTCTCATTGGTTTATTTTGAAAGTGAGAGGGAGAGTTTGTCAAATAATTCAGCTTCAGCTGCGTGTGCGTGTGTGTGCGTGCATGTGCGTGTGTGCGTGTGTGCGTGTGTGTGTGTGTGTGTGTGTGTGTGTGTGTGTGTGTCCCCAGAGCGCGCCGCCGTCGCTCTAGCTAAACAACGCTCTGTGTAAATGTGATTGATATGCGATGTGACCGGACGCCTCCCTCCGGGCCTCCGCCAGCCAACCCGTGACCCAGCTTTAGCACACCTCCCCTGGGCGGCGCGTGCTGCTCTGACCCCCCCCATCCCCGAAGCCTCCAGAGTTCCTCCGCTTTAAAAGTCAAATGTTTATCGCCCTCTCAGACATCAGACACGCTGAGATGCGACAGACGGGATGCGGGAACGCTTCCGGACAAAGCTGCGTCCTTGGACACCCCCCCCCCCCGAGGGGAGAGCTCATTAGCAAACACGCCGCTTGTAGTTCATTAGCAGCTGGCTAATGACCGTAAGCAGGGCGAGACTTGATGATCACAGCTCATTGATCTTTGTGTCATTCTGTCTGCACCTGGTATTGATCACATCGCCCTCGTGCAAACAGTGTACACACACACACACACACGCACGCACACACACACACACACGCACACACACGCACACACACGCACACACACGCACACACACCGATGTATGTATTTGATGCCGTTGGTTTCCTTTATTTTGGCGGGAGCTTTCTGGGGCCATGGTTACCCGGTGCCGTGGCAGCCGGGTAACCATGGGCTCGACAAGGCCCGGGGATGGAGGGAAGAGAAGTTCTTCATCTTCCTCCTCCTCCTCCTCTCCGTCATTAATCAATCATTTCAAAGTAAAAGCCCACCTGCTGGCATCCACTCGCCTCTTCCTCTTCCTCTTCCTCTTCCTCAGCCGGACGAGCTGGAGGGCGTCCACACGCACAGCTTCAAGCTGAAGCCCTTCAAGAAGGCCAAAAGCTGCGACGTATGCAAGCAGGCCATCACCAAGGAGGGGCTCATCTGCAAAGGTGAGCGGCCGGATGTCTGCGCCGTGCGGCCACTAGGGGGCAGCGCCGCAGCGCGTCGGCAGCAGGAGGAACCCTGCAGCTCTCTTTTGGGCTTTGCGTGACGTGAATGTCTTCTCCTCCTTTCAGGGTGCCGCTTGTCTGCCATAGAAAATGTGAAGTGAAGGTAAGATTCTCCTCCCTGTTTACTCCTCACTCTCGGGGAGCTTTAGTCGCCTCCTCGAGGGGGGGGGTTGGGCTACTCCTTCACTAATGCGTGCGCGCGTTTGCAAAAATAAGCCCTCGCCTCTTCCTCCTTTTCAACGGCATCCAAATCTGCAGTGGGGAAGAGAAGAGAGCACGTGGAGACAAATCATAAACCAGTGAAGGTAATCTAAAGTCCTGTCTCCATGGAGACGTCTCTGAGCGGGAGGAGGAGGAGGAGGAGGAGGAGGAGGAGGAGGGAGGCTCCTCGTACTGGGTACCAGAATCACAAAGATCCCGGCGCCGCTTTCTGGCTTTATAAAGCGCGTTTCAAGCGTTGGCATGTCGGTCGGAGAAATGTGCATCCTGTCCTGGTCCAGAGGCGGCACGCACACACACACACACACACACACACACGCGCACGAGTCCAGTAGCGCTCTGGCACACGTTTGGGATTACTGCTGCTGTTCTGAGCGAGAGAGGAGGAGGAGGAAGAGGAGGAGGAGGAGAGCGTCTGTATATGGTGCTCCCTCTCTCGCCGTGTTCCTCCTGAAGGGGGGAGCGAATGCGGCGGTAGAAGCGAGGCGCAGGGGGAGGAGAGCGTGAGAAAGCGTGTGCAGGTAAGGTTCTCCTGTGAACGGTTCGTTCTGGGTCTGGGTTCCGTCGACGCGCCTCCTCCGGTGGAGGCTCCTCTCCGTCACGGGAGCCGCCCGTCAGAGTTGCTGCTGAGCCTTTCCTGACCCGACAAGAGTCGTGGAGAGACCGGCGGCAACCGGCCGGGGGGGGGGGGGCGCATCTGTTTTGTCATCAAGAGATGAGGAGGAGCAGCTGCTCGGGTTTACAGGAAATGACCTTTTCCCTCACACCTTACACTTTAGCAAGGAGGTGCAGATGGATGGATGGGGGGGGGGGGGGGGGGGGGGTCGTCACCTCTGACCTTGAGCCAACAGGAGGATGGCAGTAAAACATGAGGGGTCAGGAGGTCGCCAGGCTAAAGAGACTAGCATCGGGAAGGAACGGGCAGCAACAAGCTCCACGCCGTCGGATTTATTCGCCTTCCAAGTAAAACAGGAAACCCGACCGATGCGTAAATCCCTCCGAAGGGGGGGCCCTTTGGTGCTTCGGTCCTTATTTGGCCCCCGCTTGGGAAGCGAAGAATGTACTTTCTCAGGCGGACTGCCATCTCTCGTGTGGGCAGGAGGAGCGCCGGAGGAATGTTGAGTGTGGTCGGACTAATGGCGGCTTTATTTACTGGAGCCAATGAGAGGATTTGTGCACGGCGGCGGCGGCGGCGGCGGCGGCGAGTCAGAGAGGGACTCACCGGAGCAGCTCTTTGCTGATCCATGCTCTTATTGTGAAAGCTCGCCTGAGACGTTTGACCTTCGCTGTGGATCCTTCTGCAGCATCCGGCCTCGGCTCCCCCCCCGACGAAGGCCTCTCGGCTGGGTAGAGGCTGCGGAGGCCCCCCCCCCCCCCGTTTGACGCCGCATTTAAAGGAATGCAGGATCGTGCGGTTGTCGGTTCGACGTCTGCGTTTCCTCTCCGCCCGATGCCTTGGCTCGAACCGCCCCGCTGGATTTGTAATACGATAGTCAATGTTTGCAAGCAGCGCTCACACACTCCGGAACCGTTTATGCATGCGCACACGATCGCTTTATTATTAGTGCGGGACACGGGAGGCCAAATCTCCGGTTTCTCCGGACGCAGCTTCGCGATGGTCCTCTGAAACTCGGGTCCCGCAGACTGTCGGGAGCCGCTTTCGCCCTGACCTCTATTTAAAGATGCTCCGTGCGTCCATTGCAACATCAGGAAATGAACACCTCGCTGGTTTTCGGGGGGGCGGCGGTATAATTAGGGATGAGGTGAGACTGTTGCTGGGAAGCGTGGGAACCGGGGCCCCGCCCCCCCCGGCGTGGCGTTTCAGAGTTTCGTTGTTGTGCAATACAACATGTAAAGGCATCTCCTTCCCCCCCCCCCCCCCGCTTGATGTCACTGCACCTAAAAACCTTGGGGGGGTGAAACAACGGGGGCTCCGCCGCGTGTTCGAGGGCCCATAAACACGACCCGCTCACCATTTCTTTCTCTCTGCTCCCACAGGTCACGTCTTCGTGTCAGACAGCCACCAACTATGAGCTGGTGAGCGTGTGCGTGTGCGTGTGCGTGTGCGTGTGCGTGCGTGTGCGTGTGTGTGTGTGTGTGTGTGCGCGCGGGGAACATTCCGGGCCGCGGCGAGGGCTGCCCCTCGTGTTGACGTTGGACGCAGGCCTGTTTGAACGGCTGCAGCAGCTCGGTGTCGAGCTTTTTTTTTTTTGATAAAGATGACGATAGATTTGCAGCCGGTGTCTCACCATGTTGTTTCTGTCCATCTGTCCCCCCCTCCCCCCCCCCCCCAGCCTCCACTCCCCAGCTGCCGCTGAAGCATGTAGACACGCCGGTGAGTCACGCCTCTCCTGCAGGAGGCATTTTGTGAAGCTGTTTATTCATGCGGTGATGAATTTGAATGGATTGCACTGTTTGGCCGTCGTTTCTGCACCCTGCAGCAGGGGGCAGCGCCGTGCAGCATGTTCTTCTTTTCCTTCCCCCCCCCCCCCCTTCTCTCCGCTCCTTGTCTTCCCTTCTGCTTTGTCTGTTCCTGCGTGATCTAAACTTATCCCCCCCCCCCCCACCATGTGTTTATGTTTGCTCCCCAGGGATCCACCCGTTCCTGCAAGAGTGTGGAGATAAGGCAGAAACAGTCACGGTAAGACGTTTAATAATCGGTTTAATGGCTTTCCAGATTGGCTGAAATTACGATCGGAAGATCCCCAAGATCAATCGTGTTCGCTGAATTGATCCTATTTTAGGATCAAAATGAAACTCTTATTATCAATGCTGGATTTTTCCCTCTCGCGTTTTATTCTTCGAGCGGCGCTCTTTCTCATGCGGGGCTTAACTGTCCAATAAACCCCGATCGCCATTTGGCGGCTGCAATAAGCTGCGCGGGTCACGTCAACAGAGCGTGAAGGATTGCAAATATTTTACCTTTCCAGGAAACGTAAGAGCGAAACGGCGACAGTTTCCGTTTGTTGGGCTCCTTAGTCCCGAAGAGAAACCAGAGAGTTGCTCACGGCAGCTGCAAAAAGGTCGCCGCGGCGCCGGAAGGGACGATGAACACTGAAAACTGAACCCAAACTGCTTTCTGCCCCCCCCCCCCCAGGAGTCAGAGCGTGGTTCTGGCCATGGAGGAGACCTACGAGGTGGACCTGGTCTACATCACGGAGCGGATCATCTCTGTCTGCTTCCCCCTCGGCGCCGAGGAGCGCAGCTACACCGCCAACCTCGCGGAGGTGGCGGCGATGCTGCGCTCCAAACACGGCGAGCACTACCTGGTGAGCGGCGGCCCCCACACAGACCCAAAACGTGAGAGTCTGGCTCACTTCATTTTTTTTTGCTCTGAATTCAGGTGCTCAACCTGAGCGAGCGGAGAAACGACCTTTCAGGCTTGAACACAAGGTGAGAGCGCCCTCAGCTCCGCCGTCGACCGGATCGAACCCGCGGAAGGAAGGGACCTCCTTCTGATTCGATCCCGATAATCTCCAGGTTCTGGAGCTGGGCTGGCCGGACGACCACGCGCCGGCGCTGGATAAGATCTGCAGCATGTGCAAAGCCATCGACGCGTGGCTCGGCGGAGACGCGCGAAACGTGGTGGTGCTGCACAACAAGGTGGCGCCGCTCTCCTGTCCTCCCCCCCCCGAGGCTCACGAGCGCGACCCTTTTTGACTCCTGAACGTCTTTCTGTTGCCGACAGGGCAATCGGGGCCGAACCGGGGTGGTGGTGGCGGCCTACATGCACTACAGCAACATATCTGCGAGGTATCGGAGGTCATTTGTGTGATGAGTTCCGATGGCGGGATGAGGCAACCTCTGCAAGGTGCCGCTGAAATAAAAGCACGAGTAACGGTGCTCGGGACTGTCTTGCAGCGCCGACCAGGCGTTGGACAGGTTCGCCATGAGGCGGTTCTACGAGGACAAAGCGCTTCCTGTGGGTCAACCGTCGCAACAAAGGTTCAGTCGGCGCCTCACTTCCTGCTCGCTGATCCAGATCAGTCCCGGGGTCCCGCCCCTTTAGCAGCGGCTCCATCCTGTCTGCAGGTACGTGCGCTACTTCAACGGCCTCCTGTCTGGACAAATCAAGATCAACAACAAGCCTCTGTTCCTGCATCACGTCATCATGCACGGCATTCCCAACTTTGAGTCCAAAGGAGGTGAGAGTCCTCCCCGGGCCAGCAGAACCTGCACAACCCCCCCCCCACCTCCGCATTTGCAGGTCCTCTTTCAGGTCTCCTTCTCCTTACAGGTTGCCGTCCGTTCCTGAAGATCTACCAGGCCATGCAGCCGGTCTACACGTCAGGAATATAGTACGGAATGTTTTACTCCTCGTGCGGGGCGGAGACGACCCGTATCCTGACGCCGCTTCTTTTTTTCTTTTTTTTTTGCTTCTGTGCCAGCAACGTGCAAGGAGACAGCAACACCAGCATCTGCATCACCATCGAGCCGGGCCTCCTCCTGAAGGGGGACGTCTTGGTGAGGCGCCTTCCTTCCTGGGCTCCTTCTCGTCGGCACGGCAACGGCAGCTAGGGTGACGCTCTCTCCTCCTCTCGCCGTAGTTGAAGTGTTACCACAAGCGGTACAGGAACCCGACCAGAGACGTGGTCTTCAAGGTGCAGTTCCACACCTGCGCCATCCACGACCTCGGAGTGGTGTTTGGAAGAGCGAGCTGGACGAGAGCTTCAGAGGTAACGGGGGCGGGGGGGGGGGGGGGGGTCCAAACCCGGCGGCCATCGCCACGCACGGAAAAGCTAATCAGAGTATAAACTTGTGTCTGAACAGATGAGCGGTTCCCCGAATACGGCAAAGTGGAGTTCGTGTTCTCCTACGGTCCAGAAAAAATCAAAGGTAATTCGTTTTAACGAAATAAAATGTTTTTTTAATTTAATAGGCTTGGAATGCATTTTCATGTTACGCAGATTAGATATTTGGAGGGACGCAATGCGTTCTGTGAGAGGACTCCATTTCCCATCGTGCAATGCGTCCTCAGGTTTGAGCCACCTGGAGAACGGACCCAGTGTTTCTGTGGACTACAACACCCAGGACCACCTGATCCGCTGGGACTCGTACGAGAGCTTCAACCAGCGCTGCGAGGACGCGGTGGACGGCGAGCACGGTAGGTCCCCCCCCCCCCCACGAGTCCCCCATGGACAGGTTAGCCCCGCCCACTCTCGCCTTGTCTCCCGGTGCGTTGCTTTAAGGCTTAAAAGCAGGAGCAATATTTATTAGCATTTTCTGACTGATTAATAGAAATGGCAATGCTTTTAATTTGAAATTTTATTTGCAATTCCAAACTGAAGTGTTCTGTCAATTAGGCCACCCTGGCTGCTCCCTCCCCCGGGGGGGGGGGGGGGTGACGAGGATGTGGCACTGCGTGTCCAGCTGAGCGGCTTTCGCACGCGTTTGCAGGGACTGCCGAACGCGTGCGTGAGCGTCCGGCACGTCTGAAGTCCGCCTTGTGCTTGTCGGCTCGCCTTTGCTCCGCTTATAGCCCCGTGGTGTGGCGCCAGCTGTCGCCCCGGAGGTCACGGAGGCCTGGGCGCCGCCGCTTGGGGCCTTGTAGAGCTGGCTGTCATCTAAACATCCCGTTTGTCAGAGGATAATAGGTGTGTGTGTGTGTGTGTGTGTGTGTGTGTCGTACAGCAGGGCAGTGGGCCCCGTCTCCCTTGTTCACCCCCCCGCCTCCCATATTTGGCGGGGGGCTGAGCTGTGCAGCATATCTGGAATAGCTCAACAGAGACAGACAGATAGAGAGAGAGAGAGAGAGACGGGCGGCGAGGCAGAGGCGACCGGATTCACCGGCGGTCCGCTTTGATGTTGCCGAGGTTTGGATGGTAAAGATAACGGCGTGAAGCCGAGTCCAACGTCGTCCCGCGGCCGGACACGCATCCGGCGTCGCTAAGCCTCTCCGTGTTTGTTTGCTGCGTCTCCATGCAGACGGTGCATCCTACGGCGCAACAATTAGCATGTGGAACATTTTATGAGGGGCCTGCAATTTTGGGTACACCAAAACTATGAAGGGGGCTGGTCGATAACTGCGTTTGAGCGGAGGGGGGGGGGACGTACCGCGGCGCATGGACGTCTTGTCTCTGCAGGAAAGTTGGCTTGTTTGTGCCTTGAAATGTAAGTTTGACAACGTGGCGTCTCCTGGAATCCAGCTTTATCCCGCATGCACGTATAAAGCCCTGGATGCCCCCCCCCCCCCGCTCTGCTGCCCCTGCAGGCGCCCGTCGGTATCCGGGTGGAGGCGGATGCACGTTTATGCGTGTATAAGACTTACCTCGAGGAGAAACCCGTCGAGTGAACGGAACACGGTCCGCTTTTATGTCTGGCGAAGTTCAAAGCCCCCGATCTGGCGTTTCCTCTGAGACGACGCGAATCAGACGCCGAGTCGCCGCCGGCCGCTTGCCGGTCAGATATCCAGACGGCTCTTTTTTTTTTACGATGGTCATTTGCTTGACAGATGAGCGACGGGGTGACATCATCCCGAAAGCGACCTTGGAGACAGATAGTCATCGTCCCCCCCCCCTCGAACAATGACAAGCTGGGCGTCGGCTGATGGATGGGGCGGGAGGCAGAGGGCGGCAAATATAAACCACGCCGCTTCACGGGGGGATTTGTGGAGGGGTTCCTCAAATGACACCGGGAACTGTGGGAGGGACGTCGTCCACGCTTGTTCTCGCTGCGACGTTGTGGCGTCTCTTAATCCCAAATGTACTGACGACGCTTATAATCCTGGTCGCCTTGTCTATTTATAACAAACCGCTGGCCACAGGTGTTGAAATGGCTTTTTTAATGGCCTCCGAGGCCGCGACGTGGCAATGAAACACTCGAGCAAACACTTCAGAGGATGCAGCGAGAGGCAGGTGGTCCGTGAGAGGCTAATATTAGCGCAGTCCCCGATTAAAGGGACGCTTCAAATGCTTCTTCCTAAAGCAGCTTCGTCCTTCCGGGGCGTGCGGAATGGCGTGTTGCATCGTGGGAAACGCGTTGTTCCTGTGGCGGCTGTTTAGAAGCGTCCTGTCGTCCCGTTGGCATGTTTATCCCGCAATAAATCGAGATCGCGCCAAACTCGACCTTTGAGACATCTGCGACGCCAACATCTGTCGCTGTCCATCGACTGGCCCCCCCCCAATAACGGGAACCAAGTCACCGAAACACAAATAGACTTTTCTGTTTAGCGGTTAGCCGGTTTTCCTCCGTGAGGCGAGAGCTCAGCGTCTGTCATCTGTCAAGTCTCGGAAAGGGTCAACCAGCAGCTGGAAAAAGTGCCCCCCCCCACCCCCTGGCAAACATGAGTCATTCGCACGTCAGAGCAAGCGTTTGTCTCTCTTGATGTAGAAATAGTAGCTTTATCTGTAAAGAAAATAAAATAGAAAGAGAACGGCTAACCCTTAGCGAGGGGATCCCCTTTGATGACATCACCAAGCAGGGGTGCTGCAGTCCCAGGCAGACGGATGGCGTGGGAGTTGAAGTTTATTGTTGCCTCTCAGGCACAGGGAGGCGCCGGAGGGGGGCGGCGTCGGAGTCCCTCCCCTGCTGCCAGGAACAGCCACGGATCGTCCCAGAGCGCCAGCTTCAGCTGACGGTCCCGCCTCCCCCTGCAGTAGAGCACGTGCTGGTGCGACGAGAAGACGGGGAGAATGAGAGGAGAAGCCCAGAGGCAGGAGTTTCAGGAGAACTTGTAATTTTTTTGGGGGGGGGGGGGTTTCAATCTGACTGGTTGAAACCGAGGATCTAATTTGGGACACATGAAGTGAAAAGCTGTTTAACCTCCGGCACAGGTAAGGAAGAGGAAGATGCCCTCCAAGGTCTTCCTGTGGAAACGCTTTAATTGTCGCAGTTTGACTTTGCTGCCACGCTTTAACAGCCACAGATCGACTTGGCGAAGACAACTTGTCCTCTCCTTTCCAGCCAATCCGCATCTCGGCTTTCAGAGCCGGCGCTGCTGCGCTTCTCTTTGGTTCCCGCAGACGAGCTCGTCTCACCCCGGTTCACACTGGGCAACGCGACAGAAGCGTTAGCCCTGCAAATGAGCTATTAATAGAGCTGGACGGGGTCGTGTTGCTGATGGCTCGGCTGCACGGTGCACCGCGGGGTAAAAAAAAGGGGGGGGGGGGGGGTCACTGTGCTTGTGCTGTTTGATGATTGGAGCCAGCCAAACCCAATGAAGTTTGTGCATGAAGATGAGATGACCGGCCGGTGGTGGACCCTTGGAACTGCAGGGAAATGGTGGAATAACGTCAGACGATGTCTCTTTGTGTCTCTTTCAGATGTGGTTCACACACAGGGTCCGCTTGATGGGAGCCTTTATGCCCAGGTCAGCAAGAAAGACTCCCTGGAGGGAGTTGTCACTATCAATGGCCTCCCAATCCACGAAAACACCTTGACCGACACCGAGAACGCGCTACAAAATCCGAGCGATCACCTCCGAACCGCCGACCAGACTCTACCCGTGACCGGCCACGCGTCCCTACCGGCAGTCGACCACACCCTGTCTGTGAGCAGCGACTCGGGCAACTCCACCGCGTCCGTCAAGACCGACCGCACCGACGAGCACAGCCAGTCCGTGCAGAGTGGCGTGAGCCACCCCAACCCAACGGCGCCGCACCCGGCGCTCAGCCCACAGGAGAAAAGAGATCTCGATCAGCTCCTTGGGGGGCTCGAGCCACCCACGATTCAACGGCAAGGCTACCTATCCACATCCACCAGTCCAGGGGGAGGTGTCCGACATCTGGTCCCAGCGCAGGTGCATGTTAACGGGGTGAACACGAGGCTAGTCGGTGCCCCTTCGGCGGGAGAACGGGAGACAGATATTCTGGACGACGAATTGCCTATAAGCCAAGAAGGCAATAGCGTGGACAGCTTGGGCACGCTGTCATCCCCAGAGGGACAGGCGACACCGGCTGACCTCTACTACCAATCACAGACGCCCATCGGCAGGCCGAACGACGGGGCCTACCCCGAGAGGGGTGACGAGATGCCCGTGCACGGCGTGCGAACGCCCACGGCGATGCGGGAGAGGTCTGGAGACTCTGCGTCACCACGGGGGGGGTACAGCAACTACCAGAACGGCGGAGGCATGTATGGCGCGCAGTCTTTTGGGAATCCACCAGGTGGAAGCCCCGACACCGACCCGACGCTGCCGGTGATGCCCAGAGCTCCGGAGAGAAGCACCAGCAGCCGGGAGGCCGTTCAGAGAGGTCTCACTGCCTGGCATCAGTACAGCCTCCCGGACGACCCGTTTGGGCCTCCCCTCCAGTCAACCCACAGCTTGCCTCACTTCCCCGCCTCGGCCTCGCAGCGGGACATCGAGCGGTCCATCGAGGCGCTCAACATGCTCATGCTGGACCTGGACCCGACCAACTCTCACATGTCCAAGTCCAACAGCGCGCCTGCCGGGGAGAATCGCCTCGGTTCGTCCCAAGCGCCGTTCTCCCGGACGCTTGCTCGGCCGTCGTACCAAGCGGACTCTGCCATTCATGGTTACAGCAGCTTTGGGTCCGCCGACGACTCCTTTCATCCGCCCGCCAGGTCACCCGGGAGAGTCTCCGCATTGCCCGGCCAGAACCCGGTTACGGAGTCGGCGCTGTATTCTCCCCAGAGGTCCAACGCCGGTTACCAACACCAAAACATCACCCCAACACGCACCCCGGAGCCCTACCTCCACGCACGCCAAGCAGTCCACCACCCGGCCGACCCCGCTTTTAATTTCAACCAGCAGGTGCCATCGAATCCCGTCCATTCCTACCCAGCCAGTGTGGTTTCACACTCCCCGGACCTGCAGGGTTCATCTCCCTACCCGGGCTACAGTGCTTCTTCCTCTCCCCTCCCCGCGCTCACCCCCCAGCCTCGGGATGCTTCGTCCACGTCCTTGGTCCGAGAGGCAGACGCAGAGGAGGAGACGCTAAATTTGGAAGGGCTGGTCGCTCAACGCATTGCCGGTAAGTCTCGGAGCGACCGAAGAGGGTGAAAGACGGAGCAAAAAGACGAGTCGACGAGTCGGACCGGATTGAACGTGACGTGATTCGTTTAGTGTTGATTCGCTGGAACATCTTTAGTCATCAGTTCAGCTTTCGGACCGGTTCTGGGACAGATTCTTCTGAGGGTGGCGCCAGGGGATCGACCTGTAGTCGCAAAATGAAGAGGGTGGGGGGGGGTGGGATGGGAATAAGAATAGCCAAGAATTCCCAGGCTTCACCTTCCGAGCATTGTCTGAATTCATGTTTACTTTTACGTGGAACATTATTGCCAGCTCTTTGGCTCCACCCAGTGGCTGTAAGTGCGTCCTGCTTGTAACCGCTTTGAACTCTTAGACGTACACTTTGACATTAGCTCCATTTCTGATGTTCTCTCCTGTTCTGTTCAAACCCGTTCCTTCCATTGCTTCCTCCTTCGCACGCCTCTCACCTTCCTCCTCTCCTCTACTCCACCACCTGCCCTCCATCCACCTGCCCCGACCTCTCCCCCCCCCCCACCCCCGGGAGCAGAGTACAACGCTCGTATTCGGGGCATCAGCGAAAGCATAACGCCGCAACAATCTGACCGCCACCGCTCCTATTCCTTCTCTGGTTTGTCCACTTCCCATCACTTTTGATTTCTGCCTTTCATTTCTGTAGAAAATCCTTCTGCCTTTTCTCACGAGCTTTTTTTTTGGAATTCTTTTACGATGTCATCTGGTTTGCTTTTACATCAGTTCTATTTTTTCCTGCTCCTTGACTTCACTTCTTTATGTCTCCGGGTCCGTGCGTCTTTCTTGTTGAAGGCTAGGTCTAGCTTAGCTTAAAAAAAAAAAAAAAAAAGTGGAATATAAGCCCACATAAGAGGTTAGCAATGTCTTGATTTCAATACGAGTTTTAAAATTGAGTTCCTGTTATATGTCAGGCGTTTGTTCGAGGGGAATGACCCCCGAGGTGACGCAAGAGACGGGTCGGCGTCGGACCACCAGCGAGGGACAGTACCAGAGCAGCCATGACAGCATGCCGTTGGTGGATTCATCCGATTTTGCACACAATCTGGCCCTCGGCCCGGGAGGAAGACCCAGAGAGGTCGGTTCCGATGCTGTGAGAGGGATCTGCTCGAGCTTTCCTTTTTTCTTATTCCTCTTTTGCTGTAATTCCCACATCTCTGCTCCGGTGTCCCCCGTTTGTACTCAAGGGTCACATGCGCAGTTATCGTGAGGCGTTCGAGGACAACGAGGCAGACGGCTTCTCCGGCAGTCCCACCTTTGGAGGCGGTGGTGAGAATCCCCCCCCCGACCCCCAGCTTCCCCGTGTCCATCCTTTCTCATGGTTGTGCTTGTTTCTCCTCTCCTCCCCTCCTTTCCCCTTTTAGCTCGTTCTCCCCCAGCTTTGGCCAGAACCCCCCTGTCGGCTCTGGGACTGCGGCCTCAGCAACACGGCGGCTCAGGTACGCCACATCTGGATAAAAGGATGTTCTGCCGGCGCCTGCTGCTCAAATGCTTCCTTCCTCCAGTTCTTGCTTTGCGCTCAAGTTCGCCCTCCTTGTCTCCTCTTCTTCCTCACACGCCATCGTCTTCCTCTTCTTCCTCTCTTGCTTTCTCTCTCTTCCGGCCGTCAGACTCTGATTCTAATGACGGAGATCGAGGTAAGGCCGTTTCCGTGGTCGTCTCTGCACCCTTAGAATGTTTCACTTCCTCTTCATGTCAGCTTCTCATTTGGGTCCCGATGCCTGATCGCTTCGAGGTGACGCTGATTGTGTGTGTGTGTGTGTGTGTGTGTGTGTTGTGTCGCGATCCCCAGGTCATTGCAGTTTCGGTGACTCCAGAGCTCAACAGTTCAACGCGCCGCTGTCCTCCAGCAGCCCCGCCCACATCTCTGACGGGTGAGCCCATCGGATGACATCATCAGACGAGAGGGAAAGTTCGAATCGTGAGTCTGCTTTTCCTTTCCTCGTCTGTAGGAAGAGGATCGGTTCTGTGGATGCCGCTCCTGCCAGCCAGCCCCCCGCCTACCCACCCAGACCCGCCTCCCCTGAAGGCGCCCAGGTCAACATCATGGGCGTCCACGCCGTCCCCGGCAGCCCCAACACCCTCCACCGCACGGTCGCCACCAACACGCCTCCCAGCCCCGCCCTCCAGCGACGCCTGGGTCAAGCCAGCCCCTCGCCGACCAGACACCCTCCTCCAACCGGCGGCGGCAGAGACGGCGTTCCCTCCAGCCCTCTGATTGGTCGAAACCCTAAAACGTCAGCCGCCGCCGTCCCTCCCAGCCCGCTGATGGGGCGCCGCTTTGTAGCGGGCGGCCACAACACCCCGGATGAGCTCGGGGCTGCTTCCCGCCAGGGGAGCGCCCAACCTCCGGCCACGCCCGCCTTCCCCGTCTCCCCACAGCTGCCGGAAAAGAGGCACATGTCCAGCGGCGATGCGGAAAGGAAGGACAACAAGAACCTGATGCCGACGCCAGCCGGCGGCAGCGCGCCAAATCTTTCTGGCTCACACGCGCTCCCGGACGTCTCGAAGTCCATATATGGTAAGGTGGAAGCGGGCGTGGCGCCTCATTTCACCGGTTTCTGTTCTACGCAATAACCCTTTGCCTTCCTCTCATTGGTCGAAACAGACGGTTACCCGGACATAAAGATGAACGTCAAGTTCGTCCAGGACACGTCCAAGTTCTGGTACAAGCCGGACATCTCCCGGGAGCAAGGTGAGAGTCCAAACGGACTCACCGGTCGCCTCGGGGGTTCCCAATCGCCTCACCCTCGTCTTCCTCCTCCTCTCAGCCATCGGTCTGTTGAAGGACAGGGAACCCGGGGCGTTCATCATCAGGGACAGCCATTCCTTCCGCGGAGCCTACGGCCTGGCCATGAAGGTGGCCCGCCCGCCGCCGACTGTCCAGCACAACAAAAAAGGTAAAGCACGTGTGTCTTTACCTTTCTACCTGATGGGAGAACGTTCGTGCTCGAACCGTCCAGAACCATCCGTGCGTTTGTGCGTTCTCTGACTCGTCCAGTTGGCGACATGACGAACGAGCTGGTGAGGCACTTCCTGATCGAGACGAGTGCCAGGGGCGTCCGGCTGAAGGGCTGTCCCAATGAACCCTACTTCGGTGAGTCCCGGATCTGCTTTCGGTTTGTTGCGGAATTGATCGCAGTTTGACGAAGATAAGTCACCCCCCCCGTTGGTAGGTTGTCTCTCCGCTCTGGTTTACCAACACGCCATGACGCCGCTGGCTCTGCCCTGCAAGCTGATGATCCCCACCAAAGGTCAGAGAGCACAGCGGCATGCGCAGCTTTTAATCCAGCATTCGGTGCGCTTCACCGTTCTCCTCCTGTTCTATGCGACCGCTCGCAGATCCAAACGAAGAGGCGTTGGAACTTTCCACGCAGACGGATCCGGTTGTTGAGCTTCTGAAGCAAGGAGCAGGTGAGCTTAAGTCATCTCTGGGGTCCTACAAGGCCCCATGTTAGGCCCACTCCTCTTTTAATTGTACACACTAACCTGTACAATTTATAAATGAGAAAAAGCTCCAGAAATACTGTGCAGTGTATTTCCAGAGTATTATGTACACTAGTCGATAACCCCCCCCCCCAATAATTGACGATTGAAACACAGAGCATTTGCCTTTCCCCGGTTCATTTACTCACACATTGTCACCCTTATTGTTGCCTTACAGTCCAGAAGGCTCCTGAGGACGCTCACGGTAAAGCCCGGTTTGCATTCCTTCGACGTCGTTGTGCACGTTGCGGCGATGCCCGTTCTTATTTTCCGTGGACCGCTGTTTACTTCCAGCGTGCAACGTGCTATATATCAACTCCGTGGACATGGAGTCTCTGACCGGGCCCCAGGCCATCGCCAAGGCGATCAGCCAGACGCTGGCGACCAACCCTCTGCCTGCTGCGGCCACGGTTCACTTCAAGGTGTCGTCGCAGGGCATCACGCTCACCGACAGCCAGAGGAAGTGAGTCGGCACGAACCCAGGAACTCTGAGTTGAGGATGAAATGAAACGATGCATGGCGTGCCTCTGCCCTCATACTGGCCTTAACTCCCCTCCATGCAGACTGTTCTTCAGGCGACACTATCCCATCAACGCGGTGACCTACTGTGACCTTGATCCCCAGAACAGGAAGTAAGAAACCATTTCTCGTCCTGACATCGATAAAAGAAACACCGATATTAACTCTTTGGCGTTCTTTCCACAGGTGGGGCGGAGAAGGAGGCGGTTCAGTGAGGTGAGCGCCTTGTAAGTTCATCCGTCTCAGGTGGTTGCTTGGCAGCAAAGATCCAGCTAACCTTTGACCTATCACCCTCCAGGCTCTTTGGATTTGTTGCCAGGAAACAGGGAAGCACCACAGACAACGTCAGCCACCTGTTTGCTGAGCTCGACCCCGACCAGCCCGCCGCCGCCATCGCCAGCTTCGTCTCCAAAGCGATGAAGCGGTGAAACCCGTCGTCTGAATGGCAGCGGCCGTTTTTTTGAAGTCTTCTTCGCCGGGACTCGATGGCGCCCCCCCTTCCTTTCTGTTTCCTGTCGATCCGTTTCTGTTTCTCTCTTCTTTTCTCTCTGCCTTGCTGATTTGTCTCGACTTCGGCCTTTTCTCTGGAAGTCGCGGTTTTGGAGGATTTGATGCGGATCCAGGGTGGAGCTTGTGGAAGTGCAGTGTGGCGTTGTGAACGTGACAAACACGGGAGGCCATTGCGGGGCCGCCTGTGCACGGAGGAGATGCTAGCTGAAAGCTAAAGGAGCAACGCTAAGTTCCGGCGGGGGGGGGGGGGGGGGGGGCTCGTAAGGGACTCGCACGTTTCAGGGCTTCCTGTTTTCATTGATTGATTTACCAAAGGTAGTTGCAACACAAGTGCAAGAATGATGTAGCTCTTAAGCCATTATTATTTCCTCTTTTCAAAAGATGAAGTGTCAAAGAAAAAGAAAAAAACTAAGAAAAGAACTATTTCTTCTCAACCATGTCTTCAGGAAAAAAAAAGTTTGCCTTGACGGCTTTTAGCAAAATAGTCTGAAGACCTTATGCATGTTAGCTTGATCTTTAAGCTCGGCTCTACGACCCCTCCACAAAGCGTCATTGTGAAATCCTCCGAGTCGTTCCTTGGTCTGTTGTGTGTCGGAAAGGGCTCTGCAGTGAAACTGTGCACAGCAGACCAGACTTTTAAAAAAAGAAAAAAGAAGCCGCCGCCATGGTGACGTCATCGCACCTTGTGTCGGTGCTGCAGCCACACCCACCCGCATCGCCTCGGCCTCCGGGCCAAACCTGATGTCTCTCGCAAGAACTTGCTTATCGGATCGGAGGGGGGGGGGGGGGGGGGGGAGAGACTTTCTGTCCACTAGATGGTGCCGCTCATCCGGGTTTGGACCCTGCAACCTCACGACTGTTTGCAGAAGCTGCCGCTGAAACACACTGGATTCCCCATGGGCCTGCCCCCCCCCCCCCCCCCCAGGACCTGCACCTATGCACTGTTCTTTATGCATGATGCCGTCCCAGAATGCACCCTTCCTCATAGCCACATTCAACAGTCTATGCTTTGTGCTAAAACCTTTAGATGCGTTCAGGTTGACTCGTCTGCATGAACTAAACATTTTTGTACTGTTCTCAGACTCCTGAGTAGTAGGACCCCCCCCCCCCCTCTCCCCCCGGGATGCTCTATTGTTTTCATCCTCTCTTTTGGTCCGTTTGAACCTTCCACCTGCAAAAGGACGGCCCGCTCTTTGCTTTGTCCGTTCCACGGTGTGATCATGAATCACCTTCAGATACCTGTTGGAGCAAAAACAAGTAGTTTCCTCACCGTGTGCAAAAAGCCTGCTTGCTCACCCATCCATCCAATAAGCTAAGGAACATTGATCTTGATATAAATGTACATAGATACACTACTTTGAAAGGTGACATAGCGAAAAAGTATTTATTTTTGTTGCTTTGGTCCCTCATGGTTACTCATATATGCATATATTGTACAGTCTAGATAAAGAAGATGACCTAAAGGGTTGAGAAAAAAAAACAACAACTTATTTTGGCTAATGATTTCAAAGCGTGACGACTTTGAAATGTGTTTGGATACATGGTGTACATTACTTTGTACATGTATACGTTTTTCGCGTGTTTCGTTTCTTGCGTTCTCTCTGAACGAGGTCGGGCATGGATGAGTCTAAACTGCATGGGCGGAAGCGTTTGGGCTCTTTCGGAGCTCATTGTAGCCGGTAGAGTTTTAGGAAACTTTCTGCAGCCAACCTCAGATGCAATATGAAAACGGCCGAATGCACTCATGACAGTTCAGATATTTATTTATTTATTTTTGCCAAAGATTCAAACACTTCTATGCCGACGGGCTACATGTTGTAATGTTTGTCTGCTTCTTTGGTTTCATGCGTCCCACATTTAAATGGCCACGCGGCTTCAGCAGCGAAGGCGAGCAACCGGATGGTCTTTCTTTTTGTATGTTTCTGCAACAAAAAGGGTTTCTGTGCACCAGGTGGAATAAAAAAAAAAAAAAAAAAGCACTTCTATTCCCTCAACCAAAAAGATTCCAGTGCTGGAGGGAACTCAAAAGAGTCCGTGCTGCTGTCTTCTCTGGCCCGCTGATTTATTTATTCTTATTTATTCAATTTTTTTTTTCATTCTTTATTGTCGCATTATCGCAGTTTTCAAGGTTGGTGACGAGCGGGGAAAAAAAATGTATGGTGAAATCAAAGAGGTACAGTCGTACTAAAAATGCCGTGCTTAGTCATTGGGAAGGAGGAATAATCAATTCTCTTCATCATGCAACATCTGATGGTTTTGTTCCTGCTGGCTTTGAGTGCAGAGTTGCCTGGTTTCAGTGGAAAACGAGTGATTCCTGCGACCCTCGTCTTCAGACGGGACTCGCCGTATGAATGTGCTGCATAAAAGGGTCTCAGATTCTATTTGTGCTTTTCCTTTACATTCTATTGTCATAGCTTACCTGTTCCTAAGGAGGGAAAAAAAATATCATTAAAGCAATACGAATCCGTTACGTGAAAGCTCTGTGGGTGTTCATTTGGTCGGCCTTCTCAGTTTGACTTCCTGTTGCCCGGTCTCCGTGATTGGCTCTTTGTTTCTGACGGAGTGCCTCAGGGGTCTGTCTTTAGGCCCCTGCTCAGACAGTGTGGGGTCAGACGCGAAGGTAGATGAATTTTCTTGGGTATTTTGTCTTTGATTTGGCTAAAAATAGATTTTTTTTTTTAAATCAGAATTAATTTAGTCTAGAAAACAATTTCGGAAAGGACCGCCCGTTTATTTTTATTTCATTTGACTTGCCGAAGATGCGAGGCGCTCCCACCCTGCCCTGACCTTCCTGTGCGGAATCTCTGCGGTTGTGGGAAAACCCTGACCCCTGCCATTGGACTGTAAATATTCAAATAAGGGACAATTCCCACTGCACTCCTATCAAATGGAAAAATCAACCTGCTTGTTTTGCCTCGCACTCCGCCTCCTTTGTTTCCCAAAGACAGATAGAAAACAGATGACGGCTGCAGGTCACACCGCTTGATGGTTATTTTGTCTGAAGATGACGCGCAAATGTTCGAGGAACTCTTCAGAGGCTCTGCGGTGATTTGTCCTCGCCTCTGTCGGGTGCTCGGTGTTCCGGGAGGAGAACCGATGGAGTTCATTCTTTCTTTTCTTTGAGTGGCTTTTTGCCTTTTACCACTGATAATTACCCGCACGAACAACAACCATTTATTTCCTGTGTTTTAAGGCAGCGCCGGTTCCGTTACACAACCACTATTTAAGTCTATGAATTCTGCCAATGGTAATAGAGGTCGAGACAATCGGCTCCACGTTGGAACCGACACGTTCGTTCAGAGACCGTCGTAGTTCGGGTCTCGCAGAGGACGAGCAGCGCAGCGGCGAGATGGACCCGAGTGTCCTTTATTTGTCCACGAGGCTGATGTCCAACGTGGGTTATTCCCTTTCATCCCAAGAGCTGAAGAGATCACTCTGGCGTGAATCATCGTCCAGGTCTCTGCAGGAAAGCAGATTTGAAGCACAAACTGCTGGGACAGCAAAATCTGCCTGCCAGCGCTCTCCGTGGAGCAGCGTAATTAGCCTAGCGTGTCGCGTCTTGTCTATTTAATCCGTGCAAAACCTGCAGGGTTCAAATGAAAAGTTTCACTTTGACAGGGGGGGGGCTTCTACTTCTTGGCCCCCCCGGGGAGCGAGGAATCATCTGGTGACGGTAAGACACAGGCGGCATAAAGCAGCAAAGCGTTCGGCTTTGGATGCTGCTGGACCACGTGGAACCGACTCCTTGTGTTTGTCGTGCGGGAGAAACTATCCATCGTGCTCGTATCCGTGCATCTCATCGGTGGGCAAATCTCACCATCTTGGCATTACCAAAAAAACAAATGCAGAACTGACAAGTTCAGCACCCTCGATAGGAATCTGCAACGCTCACGGAAACTTCGTGCTGGTTCCCTCGGACTCTCGCGTCGCCGTGTTACGCAGCGAAAAGTATACGACCGACCTGATCCGAGTATTTCTGTAGCGCCTGATCACGACAGAAAGTTGTCTCAAGGCAGAACCCAACTTGATCCACAAGAGCAAGAACTCCGGCGACAAGGGCAAGGAAAAAACGTCCTTTAACAGGCAGAAACCTTGGACGGAACCTCAGGCAAGAAAGCTATTTCAAACGTTTCCCCCGTCAGAATCAGCTTTTGTGTTTCAAGAAATGGAATCCGTACCTGAAAGTCTTAAAAGTCCTAAAAGTGCATAGATGTTGAGGACTCATTGGCGCACCTAAGAGGGGGGCATATCAGGGCAAATAGTTCTCAGGTGAAGCCACCCCCCCCCCACATGAAACCACGCTCCGGTTAAATGCAACTAAAGCAGAGTGGCTGCTTTAGGAGTCGTCAAAACTGACACGTTTACTGCTCGATTCGAGGTTGCACTGAAGTGTGCCGTGTCAGCAGATTTCAGTGAGCTCGGGCTTAATCGAGACAGGAACCAACCTGATCTAATCCCGTTACACATGCGCTTTGTTTGCGATGAGTCCACGACGAGCTGCGGCGGCGGCGCCGCCGGCGGGGATTCAAGGTGCGGCGATGGGTGGTCGTAAAAACGCTTTGCTGATTGTTGGGTTCCCCCCGGTAAGTCTCCTCCCGGGGTTAAAATGAGAACGTGCTCTTCGTCCGGCGAATAAGCGTGCCGACACAAATCCCACGGCGACGTCGTCGGGGTGTGACCTCGGACGTTTAACCTTTCACGGATCATACGTTTCAGTTCGGCGACGATTCGGAGGGATGCCGAGCCAAGTCAGTTTGTAATTTGATTCTGAGAATCCACACTCCAGGTTTTGGCCTGTCTGTTTCAAATAAAGAAGAAATAATGAGCTCCATAACGGATATCTTGGGTCGCAGCCCGATCTGCACGCAAACAAGCGTCCTGGCTGGGGACATCATTTGCGGCTGCTGGGCCACGTCCAAATCTGGTGTCCCGCCTAACATCAATCTGTACAGATGACACGGTTACTCAGAACTGTGGATTGTGGAGGACGAAGCGGCTGAGCGGGAATAACGATGGCTTCATTTTCCCTTAACCGCTCGGAACAGCGCGTCCAGTTCGGGATGTGACTTCTTAAACGCATCTAAGTTCATC
Source organism: Brachionichthys hirsutus (assembly GCF_040956055.1). Lineage (NCBI taxonomy): Eukaryota > Metazoa > Chordata > Actinopteri > Lophiiformes > Brachionichthyidae > Brachionichthys > Brachionichthys hirsutus. The sequence goes on along the minus strand of NC_090920.1, from coordinate 973,099 downwards.
TGGTACATTCGATACCGCCGCTAATTTCACCTGCTTAAGGCTGCTGCAGCTAAACTGAGAATTAGACGTCTGATTTGTCCCACGCGCAACAAAGCTAACGTGGAGCGCGAAGGCCCGCGGCCGCAGAGGGGCGCTCCAATCGGCCGGGGTAAGTGAAAACACCTGTGTTGGTGCACGTGCACGGCCTTTTAAAACGCCACGCGGTGGGTTACGGGAGCGTTCCCGGCCGAATTGCAGATTCCGCCGGGATTATTTGTGCAACTGTAAGAGAACATCTTGAGACGTTGGCGCCTGATTTCAAAGGGTTCGCTCTCTGAATGGCGCCCTTTCTTCTTCTGCAGGTAGAGAGAAAGCAAAAAGGAGCGCGCGGGCCGATGCTGAGATGACCTTTCCAGCACTTGTGACACCTGATATGGCACAAAGGTCAAGGGCAAAGAGGTCAATGTGATCTTAGGAGAGTTTCACAAAGGGGGGGGGGGGTAGTGAAACCTGATGACGCAAAGAGAATAACGGTTTTGATTGCTTTATGCCAAAGGTCAGTTTCAGCTCGGGGCCACACCGCAATCTGAAACTGGGTCCATCCGTCGTCGCCAGATGCCGAACGTCCACTTTGAGCGCAGAATCAACAGGATGTAAACAAAGAGGCACAGGAAACCAAACAATCCGCAGAGAGGACGACGAGTCGGGGTCAGAATCGACCCTCCTTCAACTCGGTTTCCTGAAAGCAAAAAACAGGCCGACACGTTCAAAGCTACACGCTAACCCGGCCAACCACACATTGCTGCAGCTTTGGTCCACATAAGTATCTGACTGCATCTTGAGATGGTTATTTCACACATGCATTTGGATTCTGAAGTGGATCGGGCTCTGGGATTTCTGCTTTTTTCCCCAGTTTCTTGAATCAAGTAATCCAATAACGAAGAGTTTAATGTCGGTGCACGAAATAACTGCTTCTATTTCGGGAGGGATGTGAAGATAGGAGATCATGAATGTGTCAGAGAGAGCA
>NC_090920.1:949510-971993 GCF_040956055.1 Brachionichthys hirsutus | reverse complement strand
ATGAAACGCTCCTGGCGCTTCCCCCCTTCACGTCCGTATTGACGACCCCCCCCCCCAACCCCCTGCAGGGCGATCACCCAGACGCCAGCGGTCCCCTCCTCGAGGCCGCCGCCCCCACAGACGATGATCCCGCCTTCGTCACCGCCCAGGGGAGCCCCCTCGTCGGCGACGCCTCCAGTCTTTCTGACCACACAGACTGTCAGAGCAAGGAGGATCTGGTCGGGAGCTACCGCTACGGCTACGCCGTCACGGGAGCCACGCCTCCGGGAGATGGAGCCCCGCCTCCAGGAGGATCTGACTCCAATGGTGGGATTTTGCAAGACGTCAATAGACGAAGCAGATTTCAGGCCACTTCAAACCCAGGTGTGTGCGTGTGCGTGCGTGTGCGTGCGTGTGTGTGTGCACGTGCAGACGATTTGGACCTCCTGTCTGAGGACAAGGCGGTCGACCACCGGCTGCAGCTTTTCCTGGACGTGGAGGTCTTCGAGGAAGAGGAGGAGCTGCACTCGTTCCTGAAGGTGAGCGTCGGATGACGGACGTGGGCTTCCTGCTCTCCCGCGTTTACTTCCTGTTGTTGCAGCGGAAGCGACCTCTGGACCCGGCAGAGGTCGTGTTGAGTTTGTGTTTGTGACGCTCGTGCTGCTTCTTCTTCTTCTTCTTCTTCTTCAGATGTCCGCCGTCCGACTGGGCCAGCCGGAGGAGGTTCCTTCTCTCCTGGTGGTGTCCGACCGGCGGATCTACTTCCTGGAAGTGACATCAGAGAGCCGGTGAGTGAGCGCCTTCACGTCCCGATTCCCGACTTATCGCCTCGGGTTACTCTGAAGGCCGCGCCTCCTCTCGCCGTGACGCCGCAGCTTCTCACGCTTACCTTTTCTTTCGTTTGCGCCCGGCAGAGGCCAGCTCTCCGATTGGCTGCGGAAGCGGGACAGCCATCCAATCGCGGCGCTCAGCCACCTGGAGGTGGGGCTCGCCTCTCAGAGCATCCACATGGAGTTCGGAGACGGCGGCGGCGCCGCCTACACCCTCCTGGTGAGGGACGGCCGAGCGCTGCAAGCACTTCTTTGGCCTCCTAACAGGTAAATGCTGCCCATCCTTCTGGCCCCGCCCCCCGTACCCCCCCCACGAGAACCCCACGCTCTCAGGCTGACTCGTTATCCGATCGCTCCACGCTCTGCCAACAATCCCAGAGACTACAAATTTTCCTGATGGCGGTCGGGTCGTCTCTTTGCCCAAAATAGTTCTGCGGCTTTTTATGGGACCTTTTTAAAAAAAAAAAAAAAAAAAAAAAAAGAGCGAAACAAGGAAACGGGACGTTTTAACGTCTTACAGAGCCGTTAAGCGCCGGAGACACGAGAACAAGTCGGCGGCGCACGCTTTAACGACCCGGCGTGACGTTCGGAGAGGGAAAACATGCTAATCCGATTAGAGGCGGCTCGTAAATCCGAAACTCCCGGGAGGTTCTGGTTTCTCCCGGGTCCGCCCGTTTGCTGCGTTGTTGTTTTTGTTGACGCACAAACGCCGGTCTGCATTTCCGTTCGGCGAGGTCGAAGGAAGGGAAAGAATCTTTAAAAAAACAAAAAAAACCGCACAGTCCTCTGGTGTAGCGGGTTCGTCAGCCCTTCACGGCCCTCCCCGACTTGATGGCGACTTCCTGTCCGATGGCGTGCTTGCAACCCCCCCCTCCCCCTCGGCGGTTTCTCACCGTAGATTCGCGCACTCGCAACCGGACACTCTCTGGTTCTTCTGTCCGCCACAATAGCAGACGTGTCGGGTCCGCTCGGGCTTTTGTGCGTCGCCTCTTTTCCTGGGAACGTTTGGGCGTGCCCCCCCCCCCCCGTTTCCTCTGTGTCCTTTAAACTGTCCCCGAGTTAAGCCCCGCCTCCTCTGCTTCTGTGTCTCTCCTCAGGCAAGGTGCGAGAAATGGCCCACAAGCCCGACAGCCAGCTGCGGTCCATCTCCACCACCAGGCTCCGCCCCGGCACCACCTCTGGTAGCCTCCACTCACCTTCGCCGGGACGCCTGACGCTGCACGTCCCCCCCCGTCCCCCCCCGTCCCCCCCCCCCGTCTTCGCTCGATTACGATCGGCTGCGTTTTGTGAAACTTCAGCAGCAATTAGCTGCTAAACCGCATCTTAATGCGCAACACGTGTTCACGCTGGGTTCCAGGAGCGGGCGTGTCGGGTCGCGTCGCCTCTCGGCACCGCAAATCAAGCGCGCCTCAGAGGAAGTAAACATCAGAGGTCGACATCCTGCGTTTTGCGTCCTCGGGCTGCTCAGTCAATCAGAGCGAACGCCGTTTCCCCCTTCCGGCGTTTAGCTTCCGTCTGAAGCGCCGAAGGGGAAAAACGGCTTTCCTCCACGCCGTGCTAACGTGTGCCCGTCCGATCCGCAGGCCGCTGGTCCGCGAGGACGTCCGAGCCGACGAGGAGGCCGGTCGGATGCAGTTCTTCTACATGCTGGCCTTCGTCCTGCAGGGTGAGGCTCGCTTCGTTTCAGGAAAAGGTTCCCACCGGCCCTCGTAGCATCTCGCTAATCTGATGTGAGGACCCCGGTCGGGGCCGAGCGGCGCCGACGGGCGACTAATGATCCGTGAGCTCGGTTGCTAAACGCCATGTTGAACTCGATGCTCGCATGGATTCTGTCCTTCCGGACCGGAACATGAAACATCGAGAGATGAAAGGGATCCTAAGTGGACTCCGTTCGGGTCATAAAACACCGACTCCGTGCGGAGCCGGGAATGCGTTTCTCCTCCTCGGAGTTAATGCCACAATAAAAGCCTCATAATTCTGCTGCAACCCTCGAAATAAAAAGAAGTACCAGGAACATTTGCTAAATGGGCGCAATAATAACAAAATGGATGCAAGATGTGATTTTTTCTTTCTAGTTAAAACCGAATAATGGCAGGAAGGGGGGGGGGGGGGTGCGGGGTGGGCGCTGACCGAGCGGCTCCGGTTCGTGTGGAAGCGGTTCATTTGAGGTGCGTGTCAATGATCCACGGGAACGGGCTCCATCTCCCGTAAACCCCGTCGCTGCTTTGAAGTGGACGGCGACGGGCGGGAACGTGGCCCCGGATCCGGGGCGGAACGCCTCCCGTCGGACGCACGCACGCACGCACACACACCAGGTAGCTGTGGAATTTCATGTGCCATCGTTTGAGCGTGCCCGGATCCGCCCGTCCTCTGCAGCTGGAGCGTTCTGACTCTGGCGTTCCCCCGCCGGCGCCGCGTTTCAGCCCCTTGAAGCCGTGTCCTCTCCTTTCAGGGGGGCGTGGACGCCCCTGACGGTGCTGGCGACCCAGGAGACGCTGTACCTCCTCAGGGAGGACCACCAGTGGAGGAGGAGCTCCGGCGGCCCGCAGGAGGAGGAAGGGCGTCCGGAGGCGAGCAGCGGGAGCGCCGACGTCCTGGAGACGGTGCCGATCAGCTGCGTGAGCTCCGTCCGGCTGTGGCCTTCGGACCCGCGCAGGATGGACCTGAAGCTCTACGACGAGGCGAGTGCGTTTCCCGCCGGGGTCGGCGGCGTGTCCTTTGTCGTTTGGGATTCTCACCGTTCTCCCTCCTCCTCCTCCTCGTCCTCCGCAGGCGGTGAAGCAGGAGAGGACGTGGTGCGTGCGCGCGGGGAGCGGCGCGCTCCTCCAGGGCCTCCTGGCCTGGGTCAGGACGCGCTGGGAGGCCATGTTCGGCGTGAAGCTCCACAGCGTGCAGGACAAAGCAGCATAAAGGGTGTGTGTGTGTGTGTGTGCGTGCGTGTGTGCGTGCGCTCTTTATTAGCTGCAGCCTGAGTGTTGGTATACGAGGAAATGTTAACGGAGCGCGAGCTAATTTGTCTTCTCCCGTTCCGCCCGTTCTTCGGCCCGTCTTCCGCGCGGGACAATCAGCCCCGGTTGCGTAACGCCCCCCCCCCCCCCCCCGCAGAACACCGCTCGCGTTCTTTTCTTCTCGCCAGCTGAAATGGAGTGCACCTTTTGTTTGTTTTTTCCCCCCGCTGCGCCTGAACGCACCGCTTTGCCCTCTCCAGACGTCGAGTTGAGCTGACACGGAACAGATTTGGGTCTCCGGGGGGGGGCATTAACTTTGGAGACGACCGAGCTGCGCCCCCCCCCCCCCCCCCAATTAGGGTCCCATGATGCGTCACGTGACTAGAAGACGTCCCAGGAGTTCGTGGAAGTTTCTTTCTTTCGGTTCCGATGGAGGACAAGTCGGGAGAATCGTATTTACGTTCCTCCGGCGTCTCGCATAAATCAGTTTATTCCATTTAGATGTGGGTCTGGAATCTAATCCAGAATTCCAGCGCGTGGCCATTAGGACATTTTTCCCCATCAGGAACTTCAGGATAATTTATTTCTTCGTTAGCATTATTTTCCATGATGGGGTCAATCGGGGGGAGAATCTTGTTTTTATATTGATATGAAAAAGCTTTTGTTGTAGGATGTGTCCGTGATAAAAACGTGACGCGTTCACTTGTGTTTTTCTGTGTGGTTTTTTTTTGTTTTTAACATCTCCACGTGTATCTTGTTCCTTTTACATCTTTGTTTGCTCCTGTTGGTTAATCGGAAGCATTCGTTCCGATTGTTTTGTCTGAAAAACCCACAGGAACATGATTCTATCCATGTTTTCAGCATAATAATAATAATAATAATGATAGTAAATAACGGGATCCGGTCGGTGCGCGGCGCCGGGTTCACCCAGCAGGTCTCCCGGGGGCTCTGAAGGAAAGAAAGGCCGAGCCGTAATATCAAGAAGCTGCTGGCAAAAGTCAACGGGGCTCAAATTGGAAGCAGAGAAGAGGCGCAAGGGAGCGAGATTACTGCGCCTTTTACGCGCGGGGACGATGGAACGTGTCGCTTCCGATGCGCTCAAGTCTGAAAACCATTCGAGCAGGATTTGGGGCTTTGAGGGTGAAAAGTTTGCGCACGATCGGACTCCAAAAAACAAAAGTGCAACTTTTCCCCCTGAGGAAGATGAAAGCAACGAAGGCGCGGAGTCAGTGGCGCAGCGTCACTCCTGTTCTCTGGACCTGCGCGCGTTTCTCTCACTCATGCCCATATTAAGCCGCGCATTTCACGCTTTTATTGTCCTTCCCCGCGTGTTAATTGCGCATTTTCTCTTTCTGTAAGGAGCCTTGCGCGTCATGCCAGGAATAAAATACGAAATGCTTTTTGTGTTTGGCCGAAACGAGAGTCCAAATTAATGAGGCCAGAAACTCAGCCTTAAAACATCCATGAGTCATAACAACTGCGCACCGTGAATCCGTGCGCGGGGGGGGGGGTCCAGATCCTCATTCGGGTAGTTAATATATTCACCACGGGGGTGTAGGAAGGAATGCGTGGGTCCAAAGAGAAGCCCACTCTGCCCGTCTGGAGGCCAAAGCCGGGTCCAGCAGGGGGAAACGCCGCGTCCTCGGCGCGGCGCGCGGCGGAGTGATTCGATTACGCGCTCGTTGCACTCCGTGTGCTTTTAAACACAAAACACGAGACTGTCCACGGATTCCTGCGACGTGGACCTCGGGGGTAGAAAGGTCGTCACAAAAAAAAAGCTGTTCCTCTTATTTAACCCCTCCAACCCCCCCCCCCCCCCCCAAAAAAACCTGCCGCGGTGCGCACGGAGCAGGGGGGGGGGGAAGGGGGGGCTTCCAGACTTTATGAGCTCCCAGTGGAGCCTCCGAGATTTAACTGGGACACTTTCACGGCACCATCACATCATAAAAGTCATAAAGCCCCCCCCCCCCCCCCCCCCACGAGTCCTTTTGTCCCGGGACAGAACAGTAGCCGCGCCGTGGAGCTCATGTTTCAGGAGGAGGAGGAGGAGGAGGAGGAGGAGAGCAGGAGGAGGAGGAGAGCAGGAGCCAGCAGGGATCACGGCGCCTGTCTTTTGTTCTGCAGCTCGCCACCCTGACGCACACGCACACACGCACACATGGGGACAACGCGGACCAGATGGGTTCACGCTGAAGGACTTGACGCGGACGCGCAGCCACGCAGATGAACGCGCGCGCGCTAATTAGGAAAAGCTGGTGGAGCAATTAAGAGCGAGGAGGAGAGAAGACGCGCGCAGTCGGAGCGCAGAAGGAGGAAGGTGCGTGTCCACGCAGAGGGAAGTTCGCTTTAAAGGCTTCGGGTGGAGCTCCGTGGGGGTGGGGGGGCTTCCAGGAGGAGCAGAGTTCGGCTTCCACGTAACGCGTTTTGGGATCCGTGCGCGCAGGAGAAGCGGCGAGAAAATCTGCGCGTTAAACTCTGAAACTGTCTTCATGTGATTTAAATTTAAAAGAGCCTCGCACGTCGGCCCGACTGAAGACCCCCCGACCCCCCCACGCCGAGCGTCACGGTGAGTTGTCCTTTTTTTAAATTCCTATACCACGTCGCTTTTAACCCTTTCCTTTTGGGATTCACGGTTTCATCCTCTGATTCATCCCCACGGAAGTTCCACAAGTTCCCCAAAACGTTCCCGTCGGACGCGCCGGCGCGCGTTCCCGCATCTTCCACGGCCTTTTTAAGTTTCCTGCGCTTTGACACCCGCGGGAGGAGACGCGCGGTGTTGGACGATCGTCCTGGAAGTCAGAAACGTTTCTAGGAGGAGGAGGAGGAGGAGGAGGAGGTGCTGTGCTCCTTGTAACCTTCTGTCTGCTCCCTGAGCCCTAAAATCTGCTTTCGGTTAGGGAGGAATGTTGACTCGCCTTCGCCCTGTCCAGATCATTTGCCCCAAAAGAAGAAAAACAACCCCCCCCCCCCCCCCCTCCATCTCCTCCTGGAGCTCCGTTTCCACTCCCCCCCCTGTAAGTGACCCTCAGATGTTTGACACAATGGCCATTGTGCTTGGGTTGAGTTTTGAAAATATCCCAAACTAGTCCACCGCTAAGTGGGACAGCATCCAGCGGTGTTGCCCCGGCGACGGGAGATGAGTTTGTGTGTGTTTCTAGATGACACGGGATTTGCTTTTCTTGCGGCACAAAGCCGGAGCGTCTCGGACTCTTCCTGTTCCCACCTGCATTGCCGCCGGGATCTCGGCTGCGTTTGCTCCCGTCTCCGACACGCGGGCGCTTTCGCCTCCCCGTTTGTGACCGGGTCGGTCAACGGAATGCTCGGGTCGAGCTCAGACAAGTCTTCCGACCTCCTGGAGGACGCGGGATGAGTCACCTGACGTGGGCGGAGTGCAGGAATCCGAGGAGACGTGTCCTCGTGGCGTGAGTCGGGACGCTGGCGGTCGTCCTCCTGCACCCCGTTGTCTCCGAATAGAAACGGAAGCTGGGTTTGTTTCCTGTTTATTTTCCGTAAAGGCTCCGGGGGATGCTTTGGGCTGGAGGACGAGAATTCCTCCCTCCCGCCGGCGGCTTCGGTTGGAACCGAGACGTCCTCCGCGGCTTGCTGCGACTTGCCGGCCGGCACTTTGAGCTTTAATTAAGCAGCTTGAGGTGGCTGGAGGAATGTCGGTTCCCCGGAGCAGCTGCCGGGACCGGCGCGCAAAGCGGCGTGTAGTTTGGTGTGTGTTCACGGCTTGGATTGATCCAACAGGTCATCATCATCATCATCATCATCATCAGTTAATCTTCATGTTTACAACCCGTTTAAGCCTCAGAATGTTAAATGGCGGGAATGTCGAGGAAAAGGGGAATGTCGAGGAAAAGCCGCCGACCTTTATCCGGATGATCGGTAATCGATGAAGCTAAAGACGATAAATGCAGGACAGGGTGAACGATTGAAGCGCTCCCTCTGCCCCCCCCCCCCCCCCCCAGAGCGGACTTAGCTCCCCGGTCACCTCGCCACCATGAGCTGGAGCTTCCTGACGCGCCTGCTGGACGAGATCTCCAACCACTCCACCTTCGTGGGGAAGATCTGGCTGACGGTGCTGATCATCTTCCGCATCGTGCTGACCGGCGTCGGCGGCGAAACCATCTACTACGACGAGCAGAGCAAGTTCGTCTGCAACACGCAGCAGCCCGGGTGCGAGAACGTGTGCTACGACCTCTTCGCGCCGCTGTCGCACGTCCGATTCTGGATCTTCCAGGTGAGCCGGGGGGGGTTGCGTTGAGCTCCGGCGGCGGCTCGCCGGAGCGCCGCCGGTCTTGAACGGGGTCGCCTCTGCTTTTTTCCAGGTGATCATGATCACCACCCCCACCATCATGTACCTGGGCTTCGCCATGCACAAGATCGCCCGCATGGAGGACAGCGAGTACCGGCAGGCGCGGCCCCAGAAGAAAAGGATGCCCATCGTCAACCGCGGGGCGGTCCGGGACTACGAGGAGGCGGAGGACAACGGCGAGGAGGACCCCATGATCGCCGAGGAGATCGAGCAAGACAAGCCAGACAAAGCTGAGAAAGGTGAGGTGGCGGCGGGGGGGGGGGGGGGCTCCTTTTGATCTCCTCCTGTGGGCTGAATCCCGCTCGGTGTTTCAGGGTCGGAGAAGAAGCACGACGGCCGGCGGCGCATCCTGCGCGACGGCCTGATGAAGGTCTACGTGTGCCAGCTGCTGTGGCGCTCGGCCTTCGAGGTCGCCTTCCTCTTCGGCCAGTACGTGCTGTACGGCTTCGCCGTCATACCCCTGTACGTGTGCACCCGCCCGCCGTGCCCCCACACCGTGGACTGCTTCGTGTCGCGTCCCACAGAGAAGACCGTCTTCCTGCTGGTGATGTACGTCGTGTCCTTCCTCTGCCTCGTCCTCACCGTCTTCGAGATCCTCCATTTGGGGATCGGCAGCGTGCGGGACACGTTCCGCCGGCGGGCGACGCGCAGCGTGCGTGGGCCCCGGCCGTCCTCGGGGCGCCCCGTTCCCACGGCTCCGCCGGGATACCACGCCACCATGAAGAAGGAGAAACTGAAAGGAGCGCTGAGGGACTCGCCGCTGGGCGACTCCGGGCGCGAGAGCTTCGGGGACGAGGGCCAGCCGTCCAGGGAGCTGGAGCGGCTGAGGAGGCACCTGAAGCTGGCCCAGCAGCACCTGGACCTGGCCTACCAGGTGGACGAAGGAAGCGCCTCCCGGAGCAGCAGCCCCGAGGTCAACACGGCCGCCCAGACGGCCGCCGAGCAGAACCGACTCAACTTTGCACAGGAGAAGCAGGGAGAGGCGAGCGAGAAAGGTAACGATGTCTTTCCTTGACTCTCTCTGAACTATCATCACGCGGCTGGTGAGCTGGCGCTGCGGTCGGCGGTGTGCTGAATCCTCCTCTGTTTTGCCTCTTCCTCTCTCCCAGGAATACGTGCCTGAGCCTGCTTCCTGCCTCAAACGTCTGCCCTTCATTCCGACTGGCCTTAAACGCAAGGGGGAAGCACATATGGGAGTGCAGTCAGACCGCTGAGGGAGGCGTGTGTGTGTGTGTGCGTGTGTGCGTGTGTGTGTGGGGGGGGGGAGATGATGCCTTCCAGTATTACTCGGTCAGAAAGAGTAAATGCTGGCCGTCCTCGTCTCCCTCTCTCGACTTGGAACGCCTGCTCTTTCACCGCTTTTGTTTTTCCGACCTCGTCGGGATCGCCGGAAGCTTCAGAACTCCTCGAGCCAAAATGTCCTTCGTCCGTCGTCTTCGTCACAAAGGGGAGGCGTCGCTCTGTCCCGTGGAGAATCTCAAACCGGTCTTGGGTTATTTCCGTTCTGCAGCACTAGCGGCTTCGTTTTTCTGTTTCTGCCGGGGCGGATGGGAAAGTCTGATCCGAGCAGGCTTCCTGCCGGGTTCGGGATGTTTAACGGCCAGAAGCCACAACCATCAAATTCCGCAAGCCGGCGTATTTGTTCCAACCAGCCAAAATGTTTACCTGGGAAATGCTTGAATTCTTTTTCAACAGGAAATATTCCGAGGAATTTCCACGATTCATTTAGAAGACCCCGTTCATTTCAGCAGCACCTTCTTTCCCGTCTGACTTCTAAATCTCTTCTTCCGTAATTTCGGACTTCAATAATTCAATGTTTATGCAAAATGTGTTTTTTTTTTTCTGTGTTTTTTTGCCAAACAGCTGGAAACATCTGTCTCCTGGATGACACCGATATTCCATCTTTTGTCTTTGGAATTTTAAATTCTTGTTCGGTGAGACGTGTTTTTCCACCGCCGTCCCTCCGTTGTGCTGAAACACGGATGCTTTGACGTGTCCTTGGGGGGGGGGGGGGGGGAACCAAGAACCCACTACCAGCTGAGGAAAGAATGACCGTTGGCTGCAGCCCGGCTCCGTTTTCCACTCCTAATCTTTCCGGTTTTCATCAACGGCTTTCCGTGTTCATGCAGTTCATACTCTTTCGTAGTCCGTCTGTCGGTTTTAGAAACTTTGGCTGAAATAGTGGAAGTGTCCGATTTCGCCAAAAAGCAGTTTAATGCTGTATTTTTGTAATCCTACATATTGCAAGGTACGACATTCCATTTGAATACTTCTTTAATGGTTTATCCCTTTCTTTTCTATTGCGCCTTTTTGTAGTTTTTGTAGATATTATTTTTGTCTTCAGAGTAAATAAATATATTTGAATGGTACGTCTCGGATTCTTTTTCATTTGTCCGTCAATAAAAGATAAAAGCAGGGGGTCGAATATTCAATTTGGATGAGAAACTTTATCAAAACAAACAGTGGTCATCTCTTTTATTGTTATCCGGACGCAACGCGATTACACATGGGGTGTGAAATGAATCGGTTTAAAAGTAGTCCGACACTGCCCCCTACAGGCGAGTCACAGATAAAGCAACTCTCTCCCCTCCGCACCCCGGGGACCAGGCGTGTTTAGATGCAGCTGCACGCCTCCGGTATGATGTTGGGTAAAGTCTCGTACTTGAAGGAATAGCCGCCGTCGGACGTCGTGGCGATCCTCAGGGACTTCATGCTCCCGGGTACCGGGGCGCAGCACTGGGTGATTCCCAGCATGGCGGTGGTTCGGTCCCATGCGGAGCAGTTCCCGTGACAGTAGTAGAAGGTCAGGATTTTTGGGTGGATGATCCAGTTGTCCCAGCCCAGCTCCTCGAAGCTGATCTGGATCTCGACCCGCTGGCAGTCGCTGTGCCGGGGCCTCTCCCACGACGGCCGCTGGAGCAGGTTGACGGCCGAAGGAGACCAGGGAATGGTTACCGGCGCCTGGCGGGGAGACCGGCGTGCCACGCGAGGGCGGGCGTTGAGATGGAGAAAGGGGGTTTTGTCCGGTTCGTCGGCACGGCACCGACAAGCCGGACAGTGGACCTGGATCGTGAAGGGCCCCTCGGCCACGGGGGCCAGCAGGCTGTCGTCCAGGCGGTAGGTGGTCCACCCGTCCGAGCTGGTCGTCGTGGGGGTCTCTGCCACCCGAAGAAGCCGCTGCGCCAAAGTGAGGATGGAGAGCTGGGCCGAGGAGTTGGCGGCGGCGCCGTCCCCGGCGTAGAACCAGAAGTGGGCCGAGGTCACCAGGGTGTCGCGCTTGTTCACGGAGGGCTGGAAGGAGTACGCCGTGTACCCCGTGGGGTGTTCTCCGGGAGCCGGGTGAGATCCGGAACAGGCCGGCTCTGGAAAGGAAAGATCGGAGGAGTCGTTGAGGAAGCGGAAGCACCAGAACTTTAAAGTGGTTTACGTCGGCCTCTAGTGGTTTGGTTCTGACATTGCAGCAGTTCAGGGACACCTGCTTCCAGACATACTAGTGAGATGGTTCTCCCGGTTCAGTTCTAAAGCAAAGGCTTTGTTGTTCCACATCTGCAGAACACACGGTGTTAAACGTCTGCGATGACACTTTAACACATTAAGAGTAAAAAGTTTCAAGTTACGGCGTCGGGGAAATAACAAACGTACCGTAATAAGGAACAAACTCTTACCAGAGCTGGGGAAGAGAATAACTTGAGACATTTCCTGGTTCGGATTCGGTTGAAGGTTAACGGTCCCAGTCTTGCTTGTCCAGGGCCCCCCCCGTGGTGGTTGCCGTGCATGCGGCTGCACCTTTGCCCCGCTGGGACCCTGAACGGCGGTTCGAGGAACCTCCTCCAGCCCAAGGCCCTCGAGAACGCGTTCTGCCAACCAGGACACCACGGCCTCCCGGGATAGCTCCTCTCCCCTGCAGCCGTGAACGACCATGTGGATCCACAAAGGTCCCACGATGAAGAGACCGCAGGACACCATCGCTGCTCGACAAATGCAGCTGTCTGGCTCGGAGCGAGGCGTCAAAATGTTTTGTTGTCGGTGCTCAAATGGAAGATAGCAAAGAACGGCCTTGACGCTGCATTATCTGCGGTTTCACACCGTTCCGTGGGAATGTGTTTGCATTTCTTTCAAATGCAGGACTGATAAACACAAGAGAGGACAAAGAGAGGACCTCAGCCGCCGGCGCGTTCAACTGGAGTCCAGATCTGGATCATAGTTTTTAGACTCATCTCCAACTTAAGTTGTTTCCAGAGACACTGCTGGTCAAAGACACACTTTTCTATAATCTCAGTGGACAATAACTGGTTACTGCAAAATCATTTCTCCAAGTTTTTTTTTTTTTTTTCCAGAAGATGCTTCATTCCCTGATTGGTCGTATTCTCCAGCCGTACCAGACACAACTGCTTTCCCTTGAAACAAAGCTCCTTTGTTGACGCTGCTTCTTATCGATGTCGCCTCGGTTGCCCGCCGGCGTCTCGGAGAAATGTGTTTCAGACATGTTTCTGTGTGAACTACCTTTGTGAGATAGTTCACTGTGGCATAAGATCCTATTTAAAAGCCACCTTCCTTTTTCTTCATGCACTTTTAATTGCATTTGCTGGTTTAACACCCCCCCCCCCCCAAACATTTCTGGTGCTATGTCTGTGTCTTTGTTCATTATCATCAGCTGTTTCATCAGTTTGTTGTTTTATATTCCTAATAAAGATAATTCTGAATTCAAAATACAATTTGAAGACTGAGAAAGTTTCATTTTAAAGCGATATAAAGTTGTAGCCACTGTTTTAAGGGCCTTCCCCTTTTATGAATGGAAAATTCACGCCAAACAGCGCCCCCATGTGGCCACAAGTAACCACACGTGGATGATGACGTATATGACAACAGCTCCTATTGCTTTTTTCACATTTTGACATATCACAATGAAAACACCCACCATTTAAATATTTAAATAACGAAACTAAAGCTCTAATTAGCTTCCAGTTTCTTCAGTTTTGCAGAGTGGAATTATTTTCGAGGCCTTTTTGTTTGTTTGGATTGAACCTTTGACCTTTTGCCAAACGAAATGTCAGCAAAGGCCCCGTCCTACGTGACGCTTTCACCGGAGCCTGAACCGCTCGAAAAGTGAAACGCAAGTGGGTGACGTGTCCGGAAAGTCTGCCGAAAAGTCCATTCTTGTGGAAGAAATGAAGAAGCAGAGAAAAGACAAGGAGGAAAAAAGTAAGTGCATTGCTGCCTGCTGACTGGCTGTGTCGTCACGGACTCCACGGAGGCTAACGCAGCTAGCTAAGCTAACAATTAAGCCGTGAAAACAGGACACAACAGCATTAGCAGGCTAGCTAGCAGCGGCCGCTAGCCTGCTGTTTGTAGGTTCAGGTGGATTTTCTTCACTCTCCACCAGCAAAAAAACAAAAACAAAACTTCTGTTGAGTGTCTGGATAGACAGATAAATATGTTATGAAATATTTCATATCTCTCCTCAAGATAATTACTAACATTTTTAGTCCAATGCTGCCATTCGACTGTGAATTTTGCACTAGCCAAGCCTAATTTTGTACTATATTTGTTTTATTTGACGTTATTTATTTACACTATTTAATTGTTTTATATGTATTGTGCCAACTTTATTCTTCTTTTGATGTGGCCTTGTACATTGTTTACCTATTTATTGTGCATTTCCATGTGTAGTGGGGCGGGGGCCCCAGGGATTTCCTGCTTGGAGACCCAACTTTATATACGATGGCCTTTAATATCATTCGAATGAATATGTTAGCAGGAGACCAGGCGTAGCTTTCTCAAAGAAGACAAATACACAACGGTTTTGATGCTCTTTACTTTTATTTCATCCAATTTCTTTTATGGTTGATAAATGATTGCAGAAAACTGTTCCTCCACTCCTCGAGGATGAGGGTCTGAGAAACCTTTAACCTATAAATACAAGAAAAAGAATCACATCAAATACTCAACCTCTGTCTGCTGTACGTGTATTTTATTCTGCTTACCAGTCACTTGCACAAATATTTCACCAGCAGGTATTTTGGGAGATCATCGCAGTGACTTGGCATTCCCAGGTAATCGGTGATGGCTCTCATTTTGCAGTCGGCCTTGCCGTTGCATCTGATGGAGAATTCAAAGACACGATGACTTAACTGCACGAGTACTAATGTAATAAAATATTTGTGCTAAAGTACGAATCCTCAATTTGCTTCTTTAGCCATCATTTACTGTCATAAATTACAGAGGAGAAAAAAAACAAAAAACTTGGGGCGGCACTCACTGCTCCATCACCACGGCCTCTGCCCCGTAACTTGTGCAGTAGAGCCTGCTGGACGGGGTGGCGGTGCAGGTGTCGGGGTCCACGCGTCCGAACAGCGCCTTCTGAACGCTGATGGTGCCCTGCTCTGAAAACGATGCCGGCAAACAAAGACGAGTCGTCCTGTTGTCTCGCGCGCCAAAAATACTCCCAGCAACGTTTTCAATTCAACAGCTCGAATATCGAATTCTCGACGCGTATTTACCACATTTCAGATCGACTGATTCCCCCTGACACGCCTTGGCGACGCGCGTGTCTGCAAAAAGCACAGGATTAACCGCGCGATCGCGACGGGGTTCGAACCTCTGACGGGCACGTCTGCTCGCCGGACTCACCCGGACTCTCGTCTTTGCAGGTGTACGTGTACTGAACGAAGAAGTCTGCCGATCCGTCGCAGCCGAAAAGCATGGGGGTGGACTCCGGCGTATTGCAGCGCCTCAGTCCGGCGCAGCTGGAGAAGCGCAACGATCGAAAGATTCAAGTTCTGCACGTGCAATTTTAAGGACAAGAGGAGAGTAGAAAAAACCCACTGTGAAACGAGTCTGGCATTCAGAATGGTATCGAAGCAGCGTTCGGGCGACACCGTGGCCGCTTGGTCCCGAGCGGCACAGTTGGCGTCGTTCTTGTTCCCGTGCTCGATTTTTAAGGAATCGATCGTTTGTCCGTCCGCTGAACACAGAAACAAAGGTCACGAAGTGGGGGAAACCCCACAGTTGCCGTGGGAATAAGTGAAATGAATTCCTTTTATGGTAAAACCAGATTACATACGACATTCCAGGTCGCCGAACACTCCAGGGCAAGCGACGTCGTAGTATTCCTTTCCTGGAAGATGGAATGTTGTGTATTAAAGAGCGGCGGTGAAGCTGATCATGGGTTTAAAAACGTCGAGGTCGTTTACCTTCGGAGCCTGAGATCCAAGCAGCTGCCAGAACTGAAAGAAGGGAACAGTTCAAAAGGAATCCTCTGAAGGTCATCTCCATGGTTACCGACGGAATGGGCGCATACTCACAGGCGAGGGTTGTCAGTCCGGTGAAAAGCATGTTGTTGGATGATGCGAGTGAGGATCAGCCAGCAGGCCGCGTGTTTTTATACCTTCAGGATTTAAATGGCTTTCTTAGAGTTCTGTTGAGAAGCCTTAACAGGCAGACTTTGTGATTTAAATGACAGGAAGTTCTTTTCATGCCACCACTGTTCAGTATTTTGAGGCGGGGCTTCGGTTTGGCAGTATTGCCAAATCAATTGGAATAGAATCATTATTTGCACACCCAATTTCAAAGCCACAACTTGGAAGGCTTTCTGTGAGCCGGTCGCGTTATTAGAGACCCTAGCCTTAACCTTTACCCTAACATCACCCCTTAACCCTAGCCTTAAGCTTTACCCTAACATCACCCCTTAACCCTATATTAACCTTTACCCTAGCCCCCTAACCCTCGCCCCTTAACCCTAGCCTTAGCCTTTACCCTAGCCTTAACCTTTACCCTAACATCACCCCTTAACCCTAGCCTTAAGCTTTACCCTAACATCACCCCTTAACCCTATATTAACCTTTACCCTAACATCACCCCTTAACCCTAGCCTTAACCTTTACCCTAACCCTCACCCCTTAACCCTATCTTAACCTTTACCCTAACATCACCCCTTAACCCTAGCCTTAACCTTTACCCTAACCCCTAGCCTTAACCTTTACCTTTACCCTAACCTTTACCCTCCCCCTAATCCCAGCCTTAACCTTTGGCCTCCCCCTAACCCTAATCCTGATTGTTTGCTAAAACATATTTGTTAAAATGAACAAATATCTCTTAGACAGTATAGTTGTGAATGATTGTGTAGTTTGCTGATTCATTGCTTGTATCAGAACTTTATTGCGACGTCGTTGCTGTTGGGTTCGTTCCTCCGCTGTTAATAATCTCCTTTTGTGCTTTTTTTTTCTCTCGCCCCGGTTGATCATCAGAGGACCGTTGGGGATTTCCATCTCAACAGCTGCAGGTACGTGACGGTCTTTGTCTCGCGGTGGATTTCCATGACTGTGGATGCATAAAGATATTCAGTTCTTTCAGTTCGGCAAATTGTTCTCTTTGATAGGGAATTCAAAGAAATGATTTGTGTGTCGTTTGAAAGCTTTAAAAACAGATCCTGATCTGCGTGTTTCCTCTTTGGTTCCCGGCCTCAAAATGATTGCTCGTCGTCTTTTACATTTTCTTTGTAATTCATAGTTTATTTCGAAATTAGTTTTTACAAAAGCAACATCAAAGAGTCAGAAGTTCTTTCTCACTAACTTTATCTCGGTTTGATATCGAAAATGTACGTTCAGTTATTTCACTTTGGCAAATTTTGCCGTTGAATTGAAAATTCCAAGAAATAATTTATATTTCCTTTTGAAATCTTTCCAAACGTGTAACCTGTCCGTCTTTATTCTGCCACCGATTGTCTTGATCCGCGTCAGAGTGATGCCGTATTATTGTGAGGACAGTCTTTTATAGTGTACATAAACAAGAATTAATTTCTTGACAAGAAAATGAGATTTTAATTTGAATGTCGCTGTTAATGAAATCTCTGTGATAAATAATCAGCAGCTGTTCTACCGCCTTTGGATCTAAATACTTTTTATTGATCTGTCCCTCGGAGGGCAATTCGGTTTACGGCAGTTACACTTTCTAACCGTAGTCTGTTGTGGGTGAAGTGCCTTGCCTAAGGACACAACGACAGTGTACACATGTGCCTGAGCCGGGGATCGAACCGCCAACCCCTCGATCATAGGACGGCCCTCTCAACCACCTGCGCCACCATCGCCCATCCAGGGTCCGTCGTTCCTGGGTGATGTAAGCGCAGGATCAGACCTCCTTCTAATAATTATTTTAATTTAGAGCATAAGTCAAATACGTGGAGACGTTTACCAATATCTGCCAGCATTGATCAGCGCTTGTTGGACCCATCTTTGCAGTTTTCCTGCGTGTTTGATCAATAAGACGTGCTATATTTGACATGCATGTCAATCTCATGTGAGAACGTTATTCAACACGTTCCCATTTATTCGGGTTCATTCATAGAAATAAGTAGAGGAATGGAGCAGGTTTAAAATCACCTTATTTTTAAACCAATATTAATGTCTCTAAATATTTCACAAATATTTTCCAAGTATTTCCTAAATGTTGGATCGTATTTCTCTGCGTGTTCTTTTTGTGAACGGAAGAGGGCGGCAGAGTTCTTATGTTCCTGAACGCAGCGCCACCGTCAGTCCAAACTGATCCATTTATAAAATGGAATTTCTCTGACAGTAACAGCGGGAAGTGATAAAACGTGGATGAAAGGACATGAAAGGACACAGCGAGTGGATGCTCATTCTATTTTATTTCATGTTCTTCTACATGTCGTGTGGCGGCTCCTCTGAGACGCTGATCAGGAACGGTTTCCTGAATGGACGAAAGCAACGTTAGCATCACGTGGACCCGTCTGGAAATCCAGCCTCGCACGCCGCTTTACCGATCATTGGCACACGTAGTCCACAAGAAGGTATTTGGGAAGTGTGTCGCAGTATTCAGTTATTCCCAGATTGTCGCTGTTGACTTGAAAGGAGCACAACGTCTCACCTTCACACCTAAGGAAAAGTTCAAAGGAAAGATGTGAAGAATCTATTCATACCACACAATGGAGCATACCAACAGGATCTATTCTGCATGTCTTGTCCAGAACAGGTGAATTCTTTTTTTTTGGATCCGACACTGACATTGCCATTTTCTCTGCGGCGGTCGGGGAATTGCAGAAGGTTTGTGTCGAAACGACGTCTGAGCAGATGGTATCGTTGAAACGTCCGAAGCCGGCCTTCACGATGTGAATGTTCCCGGTTTCTGAAGATGAAGACAAAATGCGTCAGAACATGAGCATTAATCAATTTGTTACCTCAAATCCCTTGAGGCGCTCCGATGTGGAATCGACTCGGCATCAAAGGGGACGCTTTCTTACCACAGCTCAGCTCGGCCTGCTCGTCTTCACACGTAATAAGGGTACGCTCACCTGTCAATAGATGAAGAGAAAGGTGATGATGAAGGCCGTCCATGGATTTAAACACTTCTGAACCCCCCCCTTGTGATACTCGCCCTCCAGTCTGTCGTTACACTCATAGGCGTACTGAATATACTCATCCGTTGAGTCGCCGCATGTAAACATGTAGATATTGGGCTTGGACAGTATGCAGTGCTCCAGGTTGTTACAGCTAAAGAGTCAAAAACATTTTAATCACGAGCGTGCCTGCAAGCAGGAAATGTTCTCTTCAAAATAAAGGTTTTTGAAGTCTTACACCCGCTTGGCCCAGGATTCCAGCATCAAGTGGATGCAGTCGCCGGATGCGTCCGAGCCGGCGACTCCTCTGTGACTGCATGTATCGTTGCTTTCCTTTCCAGAGCTGATGCCGGTGATTTCAATCACTTTCCCGCCATCTGAAAGAGCGGAGAAGAGAAAGCAGAAAGGTGATAAAACGGAAGAGGCCGTTTGATCTGGTGTTAAAGTGGAATGCAATTACGTACGGCACAAGAGCTCGCTGTTGTCATCTTTGCATGCCACGTTATAAAACGTCGCTGAAAAATGAAATGTGAGAATTTGTCAGAGAAACATTGGATGAAAACTAAACCGTCATAAAAATCAGGTCTGAAATAAATCAGTTGCCTTCAGAGGTCCAGAAGCAAGCAGCAGCAGCAACGCCTGAAAGACAAGGAGCATGGCAGCGATACGATTAGTGGGCCGTCACCGTGGTAACGCACAAAGCTAGTCGCGAAAAACTCACAGGCGGCGAAGGTCAGAGTCACGGAATGCATCGTGTCGGATGCCGGATTCCAGGGCAGATCGAAGGTTTTATACAGTTTCCTCTCCGCCCAGACGACAGCGAGGATCCGGGGCGCGGCGGCGAGCTGTTTGTTCACCCTCGGGAATATTGCCTTTAGCCTTAAATGTGATACAGTTAAACATTGTGTGCAGCTGGAGGGACTTTTGGCTAAATTATTTCACACGGAATCCCCCCCCCCCCCCGGAGCATTCCCGATGGAACGGTAGATCAGAAAGTTCGTTAAATTAAGTATCAGGAATACGAGACTGGATTAGAACCCCGCTTGGGATAAAGGGTCTCTGTGAGCTGGTAGTAGCGACCCGGGTCCGGCTGGTGACCTAGGCGTGGCCGTGGCCCCCTCACCTCCCCTCCCTCCTCTCTGACCTCTCTCCTCCTCTCTCCCGGTCACCCGCTCGCCCTCTGCTCCTTGGTCCCGTCTCCTGTCCTGCCTCCCCATCTCCCTTCTCCTTCGCCTCCTCTTCCCTCCCCTCGTGAGGGGAGGGGATGCGGCTGGGTGGAGGGTGCCGGGAGGGGGGCAGGTGGTTGTGGGGGGGGCGCGGTGTCGGGTGCTGGTGGGACGCCGGGCCGGCCCGCTGGCCTAGGTTTCATGATCTCCTTTGGACTTGCACCTGCTGAAGGACGCGGGGACGAGGGCTTTAGAAAACGATTTGAGGTGAAATGTTCTGCTCAACGGATCCTGTTACCTTCACCCCGGCAGGTCCAGAGGGATTGGACACGTCCAACGCAGGTCCAGAGGGATTGGACACGTCCAACGCAGGTCCTTCGCTCTAACAGCGAGTGTGAGGTGAGTTCCATTTCTTTCGGTCTCTGGGGAAAGTCTGTCGGTGAAATATCTAAACATGTTCTGTGATGTCATTCTACTTCCTCACGTCCTCTGCTCATTCCTGTCCCCAGCGCCTTCGATAATGCGGCTCATCTCCGCGCCGAGTTCATTTATCGGATAACATGGCAGAAAGACCTTCGTCCACTCCCTGTCTCGACATTCCGGCGAGGAGACCCAAAGCGGCCCGTGTCTGCGGCGCCGTCCTGGCGGTTACGGACCTTGGTGAAGGTAAATGAAGGACGTTCCGACGTGCTGGCGTTTGGAGCCGTCAGATCACCAGCCTGTCATCTTCCAGGTCCTTAGGTGTGTGTGTGTGTGTGTGTGCGCGCGGGTAAAAGCCACCCGTTGGCTGTTTGTCCACCATTTTGTCCACCTTTCGAGACATTGTCTGGGCCCCCCCGGCTGACCTGCGCCTCCCCTTACCTCCCCTCTCTCCTTGTGGTTATTTCCGGCCCGGTATGTGCTGGGCTCGCAGCCCTCTGGTGACAGACTGCGGCAGACATCGCAGATAATTATAGCGTGACGGCGGTCAAGACGCGGCGCTGTCCCGGGGTCGCGTGGAGCGGACCAATCAGAGGCCGGGGGGGGGGAGGCGCTGCGTCACACGAAGATCTTTGTATTACATTCGCCTAGGGCCATTTTGGTGCCCTAGGCGAGATTATGATTTTGCCCCCCCCCCCCCCCATACACGGCAAGCATTATAATAACAACAGTTATGACGGACCTTAAAAGTTTAATTATTCTTCAAAACAACTAGCACACGCTATACAATACAAATAATAATTAAATATTAATAAAATAAAATAAAGTAAATAAACAGAAATAAAACAGGGTTACTGTTCAGATTGTGTTTCAGGTCATACCAAGAATGACAAACAACGAGGGGGGGGGGGGGGGTGTTGTTTTTAATTTTTTTCTGTATTTGTTTGTTTTTATTTTCTAGGCAGAGCATGAGGAAAGGGCGCCCGTTGGGGCTATAACTATTATTAGTTTATTTTCTTCTTTTTTTTTATTTCTTTTTTTCGAGACTTGGGAGTGGCGCCCCCTCCAGCTGGTGGCGCCCTAGGCAACCGCCTAGTTCGCCTATGCCTAGAGCCGGCTAGGCTTTGGTCAGGCTGAGCTGCTCGTCGGCGGCGCCGGAGGAGTTTTAAGGTGACTTTCTCAGGGATCATGGTTGGACGTCGTCCCGGGCTTGACTCCCAGAGGACATTTTAATATGTCAAATATTTGCATCATTATTATTCAAAGCAAACGTCTCGATTAATTGATCTGCTTGTCAAACATTTCATATGCAAAAATACACTGGATGCCGTTTGTGACCTACTGTAACGATTGAGCAAGTAAAATAAGACCCGTCGGACACAAACGAGCACATATGGTAGTAGGATGAGAAGGTTGTTGGTTCAATCCCACCTAAAGACGTGCTGGAGGCCATTGAGCTGGTTTGTTTGTCTCCCTGAAATGGACTCTATTGATGGTGGACCCAGAGTTTCAAAACTCTCAAGGCTGCAGGGGACATCAAAGGACGCTCGGTCCGGTGAAGGGTTAATGCCCGGGTCGGACCCCCCCCCAGAAAGGGGGTGGGGGGGGGGGGGGGGGGTGCAGTGGGGAGGTACAGCACAACTGAAGGTTGAGCCGTGAAAGACTTGAAATAGAAACAGGCTGCTGGAGTTGGCAGACGAAGTCGGGGAGGACTGGGACATGACGGGGCGCGGGCGAGGAAGACAGCCTGGGGGGGGGGGGGGGGGGGCTGAAGCGGGGCCCCGATGGAGGAGACGTGACAGGGCGGCACGCCGTTTAGGGTCGGCGAAGACGAGCGCCATGATACGGAAAGAGCTGCCGGACGGAGGTGCGAGTGGGCAGAGGAGCAGGAGGCGGGGAGGTGAGTGGGGAGCTGGGGGGGGGGGGGGGCATCCAGAACGGCGGCAGAGCGAACGGAGGCGTTCTGAGGTGGCACCCGAGGCGTGCAGCCAGCGAGGCCTGTTTGCCCTGGCTGGAGGCGCGTCTGTGTTCCACGCCGGGAACGCGGCGGTTTGCAGAGCCCTGAGGGGATTTGGCCGGGATTAGCCGGTCGGATCGCGTTGCCGTGTGACTTGTCAACATTTGCCGCTGTCGTTTTCCAAACCAGGGAAGCCGCGTGAACGGAGCCGACGCGGCAGCTGATGGTGTTTTCGTCTGGTAAAGCTGCACGCCCCCGGGGGGGGGGGCGTGTCCATCAAGGCCGCGCCGGGCGCCGTGCTCCGTGACGTCTGCGTTAGCAGAACGAAACTGTAGCGTTCTCCTGATCGCCGCTGTTTATGCTCGTGAGGGATACTTCAGGGGCGTCCGGGAACGCGAGCTCGTAAGCGTGAATCTCGTACGGGCTTGGGTTGGTTGGTTGAGCGTTCCCAAGAAGACGACCTGGATCATGGAATCTTGTGGTGTGGGGCCCTAATTGATCGGGGGGGCGGGGG